>NW_009633573.1:13045-23506 GCF_000690535.1 Cariama cristata
AATGCAAAAAGCATGCGATTGTCTCTGTTTTCAAGGGAAAAAAAAATATCAAAGGAATAATAAAAGTAAAAAAAAAAAAAAAGGACGGTAACATTAATTGGTCTCGCACGCTCAACATATATGACTCAGAGGAGCTGAAAGAACATCTGACAACAGGAGCCGTCTTTAGAGGGAGTCTAAGCTACGTGGAGACTTCTACATCTCTGCTGAGAACTGGGGAGCTGAGCAGTTCGGTAGGATGTGTTTCCACAGGAAATAAGGGCAGCGAACTGTTTTCAAAGCCCTTTTCCTGCAGCATTTTCATTTATTCCGGTTCTCTTTACTTCCAGCTTCATAGAAAGCTTTTTTCTCTGCCCTTCCCCACGAGCCACTTCTTCCTAAGGGAGGGCTAATCTGTCTCCCACGAGCTATAGACCACTCTCCTTCTGGTACGACTCTAAGGACAAACGTCTGGAAAACAAGGTCTCGTAGTGCAATGAAACTGTAAGTAAACAGCTGGCGTGGATCCTGGCAAGTGAGTACACAATCACATTGCTTTTCTATGCTTCAGCCATTTGGGCAGGAGCAGCCTTCTCAGCCCATAGGAAAAAACATGAAAGAAAGAAAGCAGTCTGCTGGGTTACCAGCAGGAAAGCAATAACAATATTACTTAACATTAATTAGTTTACATTTGTGAGGCAGTCTGAAAGCCCAGAGACCGTCCATAACTAAAAAGGGCATGACGTTGTGGACTGTGAGTATGCTTGCTGAGCTTGTACTTTACCTACACAGACGAAAAGCGATTCTCCTGATATACCATGTACTTAAAAGTAGAGAGCAAAGCTCTGCGGTAATTAAAGTCTTTTTTTCTCAGCATCACCGTGACTTGGGATTGCACAAAACAAACACTGCTATCAGTCAGCTGTGACTCTTACCAAGTTTATGCATTGAAGATGGTAGTGAAAGATTGAGGAAAATGCAGTCTTGCATATTAATTTTTCAAGAAACAAAGGGGCTGAATCAATTGAGTTCAGAAGTCAAATGAGTTCCTGTAAGCCCTTTTGTGAAAACTCCCAGATAAAAATCTGTGTAACTTCTCTCTTGTAAATCACTTCTCCTATCTCTGCTGGTATATACCACAGCTGTTACTTTTCCTTCATGTATCAAGGTTATTTCTTTAATTCCAAGCAAGACTGGGGAGGGAACAATGTTCTTTGATTTTCCAAGGCTGGTCAAGAGATAATGTAGAATTTATTCTTTAAAGGTTCAAAGGAAATAACATAAATTATTCTGTCAATTGTCAGACTTCCTTGGATAACTATGTCACAGACAAATAAAACAATAAACACTGCTTGCTTAGAAAAAAAAGTCACATTTAAATGGAAAACTTCTGTCTATATCTTCTAAAGATGTACATTTCTCAAATTCCAATCTCGTTCTCACCACTCCCTGTTAACCAGGAATAAGGCATTCAAAGTTATTTCTATCAACAAGTATATTGCTGGTTTTAAACAGTATTAAATCCCATCTTTGAACTTGACATTCAGTTTCTCTGATGAGCTAGTTACTGTTTGAGGAAGGACAAAGACTACATGGAAGAAAACAAAGTAAATCAAACAGGATGAGCCTCTGCCTCCCTTCCCATCTTCTCAGGATTCCTCCCCACTCCCTACGCAGACTGTGTACAGTCTCCTGGTTCAATGCATAACCCCAACATCACATCTTTTCTTTTTGCTATCCATGGTAGTAGCAGAGGAAAATAATAGTGCTGAGGGGTTCTGAAGCTGTTTAAGATGAAGGTTTGTATGGATGGCAGATTGTTCTTATGGACCTTACACAACACAGATCATCCTGGAAAAGCATTCTTTCCAACCCTGCACCCTTGGTCCAACACTATTTCAGGATGAATAAATTTAGCATCACTAGGCTGGCACCGATTCTACTATTCCACATCTCTGATGTACACATAATGTACCTGCGCCATTTCTGCTCTCATGAATCTAATGGGAAAGGCGAAAAGCCCATGTTGTTACCTTTGGCTGGGTAACATGCCCACCTCAGCCTGAGGTGCAGACACGCTGGAGAGATGGCTGGAGAACCGCCTCCTCCCAATGGCACCCATAAGGTATGCTTCTTGTTCACTTACCACACTAGGCATGCTCAAGGAGTCATCTAGAAAGAAAGAAAAAACAGGAAAGGAGAGGAAACAAACACCCCTAACCCCACCTATATATTTGCAGTTGTCAAGAGATAAGAGGATGCCAAAGGTATACCCAGCATTTACTTACCAAGACCCCAAGCCTGCAAATTTGAATATTTCCATTAGGTTTTACAGTCACAGTTCAGAAAGACATTATGCATAAAACCCTGCAGGATGAGGAACCCAGCACACATGGGGCAGGGATTTATGTACGCTTTCAGCTTATATGGCTCTCAGGAAAACCTGTCTGGGGAATTCAGCTTCCACTCGGGCTTAATTCCTGCGATTAATAAATTGTTTGTTAATACCCAGTGTTTTCTGGCATAAAAGTTGTAAGTGGACATTTTGCTGGTGTGAAATAAACTGCTGCTATGACATAGCAAAGCACCGTTACAAAAGATAAAATACATAACAGCAAAATGCAGAACTGACACCCTTTAACACCTTTTGGGACATGCATTTTAAAATATCACCAAACAATTGGATAAATTGACTCAAATACATCATACTGCAACTCAATTATGTAGATTGTGATCAGGACTGCTTGAAATTTTCAGTGCTGTTTCAAATGATATAAAGTACCTGGAAAGAAATGACTCTGTTGTGGTTTTTACAACAACAACTTCTAATTACAAATAAACAAATGAAACAAAGGGGAAGTTTTGTGTAATTTTCTCTTTTCTTTTTGACCATTTCCAGTTTTGATAAACTGAAATATTTTATGGCAGCATTAAGCCAAGGCAGGGCTGCGCTAATACTGCCGCAAGAAATAGGAAGATAGCACTCATCGTTCCACACAGTGGCTCATAATTCATCTGAGGCTGAAATCAGAGTTTGCCACAGCGAGTAAGTATCTGAGCGATGTCTCAGCAGTACAATACTGGGTGGATTGTACAATGTTTAGTGATGAACCCAGCCACAATAAAGTTGGGCTGAGCCTGGAAAGTTTCAGGCTAACTGTTCTTTCCCATCTGCTGTAACTGCACAGGCCTGTCTTTTGAGCTACCCATTTTCACTCCTTTTGTTTCGTATCTTTGGGGAATAGTCAGCAGTCCTCAAATACAGAAGTGAAGCGCCTGAGTTTCAGGCACTGAGGCAACCAACCGTTGCAGCACCAGAAGACAGTATCCCTGCTAAAGTAGGAGGAAGCCCAAGCCTGATGACATGTGAGCAGTTTTCTACCCTGGCTTTCAGTGATGGACAACTCAGAAGCAGATGGACAGCTCAGAAGCAGAGAGAAGGCAAAATTCCAAGAATAACATGAAACTCAGCTGAAATGACAAAGCAACATTCAGGTCATTGCAAATTAGTGCCCAAAAGATTCACTGTCCCATTCCTTCTAAACTGGCACCAGAAAGCCTGGTAACCCCAGAATCTGCTAGCTGCCCAAAAGGGAGATCAAGCTTTTGTTATGCGTAGGTTTAAGGCTTAATTTCCTCTTTGTTAATCGAGTGACACAAGCACACAGACATTCCACTCTGCAGAGAGTCACAGCTGGATCCCATGCAGCACAAGGACAACATATTCCACGTCGGAGCATCTGGACAGAAGCAATGAGCAGGAAGTACTAAGATCCTGCAGGAACAGGATCCTAACTACAGACCCAGTCACAGCCCCTGCCTACTGCCATGATGAAGGTCAAAGGGAGGACAGATTGCCAAATGCCTGGTCAGCACTGTGAGGACTGCAGGTCAGCCCAGGTCTCGTACACTAAAAATTTGCCTGTGCCCTTCCCTTTTCCCTATCCAGAGCTCAGGAGGGAATGAGGAGGTGTGAAACAACGCAAGTTTTAACAGCATGAACGGTGTAGCAACCACACCAGTTTCTTAGCCTTGTGACCCTATGGGCCTTTTGTTCACCCTGGGACGGGGACAACTGTCTTCCCCTCCCAGCCGTCCTCTGGGGCAGCAAGAAAACACCTTCAACGTTGGGGGCTTAGCTCGAATCAGTAGCCACGTACTTTCTTCATCCTCCTCATCTGTGCGGCTCAGCGTGTCCTGCGAGGCCTGCTGGGAAGGCTCGCTGTCCTGCTCCCAGACCGTGCCAGTGCCGGTGTTGGAGCGGGACATGGTGGCCAGGCTCAGGCGGTAAGCGGAGGTGGAGGTGCCCACGGTGCTGACAGATGTCTTCCCTTGGTAAGCTGCGCAAGAGTGGGAAAAGCAAACCCAGGTCAGTGACGGCACTGGAAATCAATCACCAGCCAAGCATCCCTGGCACATCGGGGACCTGATTCTGCCCAGACTAGAGGGGCAGGAGTTGGCAGAGGTGATAAAACAGGAACAGATGCTCTGGCTCATCTCACCTCTCCAAAATTCCTGTCTGTTTTTCTCATGCCGTCTGGCTTTCGCCTTTAACCTTAGCGCCGCATTTTCCAGATCGGCTTCAACATTTAGCAGCAAGGCAAATTATTACCAGGGAAAAAAAAAGACTGAGGCATTTTCTTTTGAATTTGTCGTCTTTTCTTAAGAACAAAGCACACAAAATCTCTTGCCATGTGTAAGTAGTGGCTGCCATCTCGTGGCAACGAGGGCGACGGGTACAGGAGAACAGTGTCCCCTCAGAAGACAGAGTTGAGTCCACCCTCGGCTTGGGGTGCTGATCTGGACCTCACAGCAGAGAAAAATCAGAAGAGGAGAAAGGAGGAGACAGATCTGCTCCTGACAGACCGACAGACGTTTCTGCACGAGCAGCTCCGGATTTATGGAGATGTAGGTCGGGGCTTGCTGCGTTGTGGGCTGGGGCTGCACAAACCACCTGCGACAGTGGGAAATAGGGCTCAGACTTAGCGGAAGAAACGGGCAGGACAAGGTGCATGTTACAACTCACTTGGACTTCTGCTGGCTGTCCGGTGGCAAGGCTGGGCTGGGCACAGGGCCTGAGCCAGGGGTGGGCTGTCGGGGTGGGGATTGCCGCATTCCCCTCCTAGGTAGCGGGCAGGTCTGCCTCACAAGTTAATTTACAGGCAAGCCAGCTGGCCAGACTGGGCTGATGGCCCCCTTAGCTCTCCCCTCTCCTCCTTACCAGACCCGCTGTGCACTGCTTCCTTCAGGATCTTCAGCTCGCTATTGAATTCGGCAATGAGGGAGCTCTTGCAGAGCGGGCGCGGTATGAACCGTCTCTCCAGCTGGTCGGCGATGTGCTGTCGGGCAGTCAGCTCCTCGTGGTTCTCGGCAGGCTGGGCCAGCAGCTGCAAAATTGGGACATGTTAGCATTGCAGGGAAACAATGCCCAGGGAACTGGGACTAGTCTCCAGACCAGCATGAGCCTGCAGCCAGCAAACTGTCCTCTTTGTAGGCATGAGGTTTTGACTCCAGCTATGAGGCTTCCACCTGTCTTTCTGTGACAGACTTATATTTGATTGAACAGATATCAAAACCTCGCTGACATTGGTACATGGGGATGAGGGCTTCCTTATGCTAAGCTCTGCCCTCAGACATAAGACAGCTCCTTCCTCCAAGATGATTTACTCTGGCCAAGTGGTGAGACACAGTAGGCTAAATAAGGTGGAGCACCATGTGCTAGTCTACCTGGTAAGCAGGGAAGAGCTGTGATTAACTTAAGCCCTGTCTGCCTCAGCCTAGCAGCTGTCAGTCCATCCACAAAAGTCCTGTCAGAACCTTCACCCAAGAGATGGAAAGCAGAGTGGTCCTTCCTGGCTGTTAGCTGGATTGCCAGGCTCCGTGCAGAAGAGAGATTTCTGGAAGATTTCTGCCAACTATGCCAACCCCCTCCTAGGTTCAGAGCATCCACACTAATTCTAAGTGCTTTGAGTGTCTTTGTTGCAAAATTAAGTCTACATGGTCTAGGAAAAAGCCCTGTGATTTCATTTCAAAGGGTTCTCAGGTCTACTAACTTCTGAAAAGTCACCCCCTACATAAACATGCAGTTCTTCCGGGAGCGCTGTTCCTCTGTTCTCAGCAGGGGAATAAAGGATATCTTGCCTTCAGGGAGTGATCTATCAGGAGCCAAAGTAACTGTTACCTTGCACTGGATGAAGGGCCGAAGGAGCACAAAGATAGGGATCCGTGTTCGTACGATAAAGTCGAGGAAATCCCACAGGGCCAGCCCTCCCACCTTCCGCAGTGCCATCTCTTTGACTTGGAGGCTCAGCCAGTACCACTGGCTGTCCAGTTGGCGTTCAAAGCAAACAAGGATCACCTTCAAGGCTACAGGGGAACACACACCAGCAAATGGCAGTCAGAGATGTTATCAGCGTCCCTTACAAGCATTGAGGGAGGAATGGGGGTCCACAGTGGGCACGAACCTACACAGGCATGCACGCATGCACGTGCACATGCACACCCACACACCTCTGAGTCACAACTGCCCTTTCAATCTGTCTCCAAACGCAGCAGGGAAGGAGGGTGACTTTCTTATAATAAAGGCCTCGGGATCAGGACCAAGAGTCCCATTTTGACAGTAATTTTCCTACTTCACACCTAAGTTCCTCTGTATTTTCTTGCTCTAGCTTCCCCTCACTCTCCCTGCAGAGTTCTTTTGTCTTCCTGGAATTCAGATATTTTGAAAGCAGCTCAGGGGGGAATACAGCCCTGGCTGATCAGACAGTCTCAAAAATCTTGATCAAGCACATCCACACAAAGGGTCACCCTGTGAGCACAATAACCTCCAGGTTATTTATGGGGTAATGAAAAGAACCTTCCTAGCAGTGCAGCTGCATGAGTCACGGCCAAACTGTAATCTAAACAAAAATACGGTCCACTAAGCGAGGGGCCATAATTCACGAGAGCACTAACAGCGATGAGGTTCAAAACAATGCTCTATATTAAAGTGGGCAGTGACCAACAGTTAGCTCAGTTAGCTCACAGGAGAGACAAGGCATCTCCCCCTTTCCATGCTCCCCTGGTCTGGAACAAAGAGAGGCGCCTGGGAATTGTTGGGGGAAAGTTGACTACTCCATCTCTCTTGATGGGATGACCAAGACAACTCAGCCATCACACATCTGTATCCAGGTTTGTTGGGGTGGGGAGCTAAATCAGTCGTGAACTGCCATTTTTTCATCAGTGTGACCCCATTCCTCAGACATGGGTTAACACAGACCTGAATAGAAGCCTTCGGATAAATGCCCTCACAAAATCAGAAACAGAGAAGCTGTTTGAAGGAGTGAGAGTTTTGAGACCAAACTCTCCCCATATAGCCCCAATAACTTGCGGTGCTGCTGCATCTCCAATTTGATTATTTTTTTCTTTCCTTTCACCTGTGAGTCATATGTGAGACAACATAGTACTGCCTTGCAGCAGCATACAGCGAGCAGAGGGAATACCGGTCAGTAAGGAGCGTACGTGCGCAGGGCCAGCAGGCAGACAGACTGCATCACATCTCACCCTAGCTAGCCAAGGGCCAGTGAAGCTGTGACATGAGGGGCTGACAGGCAGCCTGACTTGCCTTTTGTGGCTTCACTGCTATATTCTGGCAGTATGAAAACTGAGCTACTTCTGCCTGTCCTGCCATCTCCTCCAGCTGCAGTGCAAACACTGCTCACGTTGCAACATATTCCAGAGATACTCCTGGCTTCACGCTCTGGCCTGGCCCCTCGTTCGGGACAAGACCTAAAGCAGCTCCGAAGAGCTCAACTAGCTCCTGCCCAAGACGGTTTTCTTTGGTGCTGTCTACAGCCTGGAACGCTCCATTTTACCTCTGTCTCTTCTCAGCGGTCAGCAGAAGCCATCACTCACCCAGGTAGGCAGCCTGGCTGGTGGACTCTGCGAGCCCTTCCCGCCGCAGGTCCTTCCCCGCATCCCCTGGGGTGGAGCAATGGGCAGGGGAGCTCTCCAGCATAAAATTCTTGCTGCGGGAAGTGCTGATGATGCGAGGTGGCAGGAGGATATTGATAACAGTCTGGAGCAGCAGCAGGACCTCAGGCTGCTCCAGCCAGGGGCTGTCTGAGATGCATTGGGAGGGGAGAGAGAGAGAAAGATCAGGCTACATCCCATCAAAGACACCCAAAAGATCCAGACCCTGTTCAGTTTCCAAAACGGGGTGCAATCACAAACGTCCCCTAAGCCAAAATTCCGTCCCCCACACCTTGTTATGCTGCTTCTCCTCCTGCAAGCAAAGGCAAAGTTTATTTTAGCACCAACACAAACACACACGAACACAGAGCTGCACAGCACAAAGAAATGTCCCGTATAGCGGTCTCGTGATCTCACTTCCTTTTGACACTCCCCTCTCCCTTCATGCTTTGCTTTCATTTAGGGATTTACCAGCGATCACCCTCTACAGAAGAAAGCAAGGAGCAGGATCGGTGCCAGACAAGTGGCACGGATTGGGCAGACTGTGACCCACAGGGGCACACAATTTCTGTGACCTCTGCTCCCCTCTGTGGCTGCTGCTACAACAGATTTCTCTCGCCCTGCACTCTGGTTCCAAAAGAAGGAGCACACCTGTGTAAGACCTGACTCAAGAAGCATGGCACAGCTGAAACAGAAGAAACAACAACAACAACAACAACTTCTCCCAATGGGGCTCTTTTCAGTCTTGGGACCAAAGGGTGCTTTGCTGACACACTGCCAGGGACAGAAAACCAAATTAAAAAAAACCCAAAAATAAAAAATCAACAGAGGGCAGGGAAAGTGCAAACATCAGTTGTCAGAAAAGGGGGAGAAAAATTCTTTTTGTTAAATTAGTCAGACCTTTGCTTCCAGATCCTACTGTGAGCACAAATGGAATCAGTAGGTTTAAAAGCATTCCTTCCCTTCTTTCCTGATTGGTGAATGGGGAGACGACATGGCTTAGGGGGAAATCTTCTTTCAAAGCCTGTGCAGTAATAATAAGAAAGGATTAAACGATTTCATCAGCAGATCACGCACACAAGTTACTGCAGGGAATGACAATCCCCCAGGCACCCTGTTTACACAGTACACCGCCAGCATCGATGACCAGATTCAATTAGAAGCCCTATCTCAATTAGACACCACTTAGTCAGGAGTAAAAAGAATTCAGAGAGTAACATAGGTGTCACCTGCTTTTGTCACAGCCAAGATGTAAGAAGCCCAGGTTCCTAACTCATAGATATTAACAAAATCAGATGTATCCCACAGGCGTCAGCTGAGTGCTAGTCCCAGACTTTGCCCTGCTGTGAATGGCATCAGGATCTGACCCAGACTATGAAGGATTAAAAAAAGGAACAGAGGAAATTGCATAAATGACATAATCTAAATATTCCGCTGTCCGAACATGGAGGTTATTCCCAAACACACTTTTTGTTCTGCCTCACTTTTTTGCTGCCCCATCATCCTCCCTAACACAAAGAATGAACTCCTGAAAAATAAACAAAATGCACGTTTACTTCTTGACGGATAGTCAAGCCTAAATTGAGAGGTCTTTCATCTTCTTTGGAGGAGGTAATACAAATGAGTGTTGCTAGAACCTCTGCTCATTTACAGCTTCCCAGTTGCTACAGACTTAGCTGTGAAATGCAACTGAACCTTGCAGCCCCTCAAGCTTGCAGACCTGGGCTGAGAAATTCCAGGAGAAGATGTTTTCTGATGGGGTGTGAAGTACTTCTGCTTCATATCCTGCTGGAAGTATTAGGAATTATGACTACTCATGTGTTTTTCTGACATGTTTGGTTTTCATTACATTTAAAGCCCAGGAATGAATGAACAGGGAGAAGAGGATAATAAAAGTGAAAACTCCCAATACTTTTAAAAAATTATTAACTTGGTATCTGGTTTTTAAAAAGAGAAAAGATCTCAGAGAAGGTGAAAGTGGCCCTTTTTTTGCTTTTGATTAAAGAACCATTACCTCAGAGCTGGAAGAAATCTGTCCTCTCTCTGTGTCAGTTGGTAGCAAAAAGTCCTTTTGTGCCTCATGCTCTGGGGGACAGAACTGTGTTTTGGTCCCTATAAGCCTTCCTTCCCAAGCCATCCCGCAGCTCCGAAGTACCTGCTCAAGTATTCAACAGGATGTGCCAAGGCATATTTTAAAATGCAAGTTGGAGCTAGATTAGGAAATTTGTCCCTTCTTTGGTCACCATTCTGTCTGATTTCATGCCAATGGGGAGGGAAAGGGATACAGAGGCAGAAAGACTCCGTAATAGTTATGGCATTGCTACGAGAAAGGAATAGTGATGAAATTCTCCATAAAGTCCAGGATGGGTTTTTGAGGGGGGTTTTTGTTTATTCTGGACAACAAGGATGTTATTGAGTCAGCAGCTGAAAAGCCAAGTTGCCCTGCTTTTTTGAGCTGGCACACTGTGTGACCAGCTCAGGTAAGAGCAGAAGAGCACAAACTCCACTCTGAGTTGCACACACGGTCCCACA
>NW_009633573.1:23537-60359 GCF_000690535.1 Cariama cristata
GGGGTTGCATGGACATGACCCAAGCCAGGGCCCATCTCCCTGGGGCAGGAGGCTTATGCTAACTCCTTAGATCCTGCAGAGAATCCTAACGTGCTTGTCAGAGCCTTAAACAGCATCAATCAGCCAAACTCGACGGACTTCAATGGCAGTGTTCAGCTGATGGATGCTTGCTGTGGACTTGGCCCCAACAGGTGAATTCTGAGTTCAGTTCAAGCCTTCAAAAAGAAGGGAGAATTTACATGTTGCTTCTCTTTTGTTTTTGGTGTATGTTCCACAGTTTTTGCCCAGCTTTTGCAGAAAGAAAACAGAGCACCGATGAGTTGGTGTCTCAACCAGAAGCTATAACAGGCCTGGCCACAGGCCAGGGCAGACACACCTGTATCTGCAATGCTACAAGCCGGACAACAGCTGTGCTGAAGGGCAGAGGTGGCGAGAGATAAGGGCTGAGATGAAGAAGGGGTAATCCGTCAGCCACACTGGAGGGTCCTACCACTCCCATCACCTGCAATACAAACAGAGCACATCACCACAACTGGCTACTTACAGTTTCATCCATGCCATATCCTCCAACGTCAGTGAAATGGAGGCGTCTTCCATCGAGCACTGAGTTGGGGTGGATCTAGGAGAACCAGCCCCCCCAGTGGTCCTTGTGGGAGCTGGGGCCAGTGAGGAGAAGGAGTTCTATCAGGGAAAGGGAGGGGAGAAGAGGGAACCAGCAAGGATGGGAGGAGTGCACAGGTAACCTGGTACATTTATAAATGTACCCAGTACCAGCCCTGAATGACCAGCACTGGACCGGTGGAACAGTTAGAGTTGGAGGATATGTCATGTAACGACTGTAACAAATGAAAATATGTCATCAAAGCAAAAAGTCTGCATTGAAACTGGACATCTTTTCCCTTCTCTTGCTGATCTACTTGAAAAGTAATGTCCTAAGTCTGACCCAAGCCGGGTTTTGTACAATGTTCAGATTCCTCTCAAACACAGTCTGCTCTTAGGAATTCGAAGTATCATTCATCTCGCCCGACCCCAGATGTCTGAAGCAGAGTCACCTGCATGTGACCTGGTTGTCTGGAACTCCTTGAAATACCAGCACAAGAAAATAGCACTTCTACGGGAGAGTTATTTGAGCTGTTTTGGATGTGTTCCTCAGGAGGAGTTAAATCACAGGCCTGCATATGCCTGTTTCTCTCCGTGACTAGACACCTCTAGATGACAGGAAGAGGGAGAAGCTACCTGGCAGGCGGCGCCTAAGCTTAGGTGAAGATGAATGCACGATTTTTTTCCAAATTCAGCCTGGGAAAAAAGGGCACTAACCAGTTTTCTGCCAGAAAACCAAAGGACAATTTAGAAGGGGAAGAGACAGAACCCTTTCTTTATATCACTATGGATTATCATTTAGACATTTCCCCGCCTTCCTAGCTGATCTCTTTTCGGGCTTCATGATGCAACTGGTCTACACATGATACAGCATGCGGTCAGGGGTGCTCCCACAGCTCACAGTGGCCGTAGTTCTGAGAGTTAAAAGTAAAATACTCTTAACAGGAAGAGTACGTATTTTCCTGGTAGCTCTCCCTGATGTTCCCAGCCAGCTGAATGTAAGCGTGATGACTGCACTTCAGCACTGCGCAGCTTTCCGCTATTTTTAGAGCGCTGGCTAATTCTTAATGCAGGTCCTTTGCAGAGCTTGCTGGCAGGATTCACTCTGCCATGCCTGCCTGCCAAACTGCAAGTCCATTCTAAACTTGTATTTGAGCTCACTCTGTAGCAACCTCCCCGTCTAGCAACCCTAAGTAGTCTGAGGGCCCAGATTTGCAGTACCTCCAGGTAGCTACCTCTGCTTGAACAAGGAGGAAGTCTTACGGGCTCTGAGAGGTCGGAGCTTCCCTGCCCTTGCAGCGATGAGTGCTGAGTGCACTTGAAGGACAGGAACCTGGCAAAAACTGATACTGCATTTTAGCTGATGATCATTGTTTTTAAAGCCCCTCAGAGCACTGGTAAAACCTGAGAGGTTTTTTGTAACTGCTAGAAAAGGTTACAACATTTACGTTCTAGGGAGAAAATGTTATAAAACTCAATAACAATAAAAATGCTAGTGCAGCCTTTCCCCCTTTATTTGTATTTTTTCCACATGGAATGAAAGCATGTGTGTTTGTCCAAATGGCTGGAGTTACACTGATACCAAATTGAGGGTTTGTCCCCAGTGTAACAGCTGCAGAAACACTACAGTATCGCTGAATGACCAGACAGACTCCATCTGTATCACACACTTAGGAGCATAAATTCTACTAAGAGTGGGATCTGAACATTGTACAGTGCAAACCTGTACTAGATCAAGCCAGGGACATTGCAAACAGTGGAGTGAATCCACCCACGTAAGCCCTTCTAACTAGCCAACACCTGATGGCCTCTGCCGGAGCCGTCAGGGTCCTTCCCCACTGGAGACGGTAGGTATCCCCAGTGCCACCCGCTCCCCGTCTCTACCAGGTGTGTGCAGTCTCCACCACCCCACTCTCCAACTTGCAGCCCTCAACTCTCAGCTCAATCTGGCAAAGGTGGATCTTCAAAGTGGTGCGTGGGAAGCAACGGAAATAAATCGCTTGACCACCGCTACCGGTCACTGTATCTCCCCATGCACCACTTCAAAAATGAACCTTGCTATCTCTAGTGTCACTTGCGAAGCCCCCTTGCGAGGGGTAAGGGGGACGGGTACAATGACAGGAATGGGAATGAACTGTCATCTTCAGACCAGAGAAGTCAACAGCAGGGGGGAGGTTTAGCAAAGGTTCACGGGGTTGCCGCTCGGCTACTCACCAGATTGACACACACATTGATCAGAGACCTAAGGTGAGGCAGGAAGGATATGATTGGCTGCCTCTGAAGTGTCAAACAAACCCCTTCAATCAAATTGCTGGCAGGCTCCCACTCAACCTGGCGCCTGCAATACAACAGTAGGTGCCGTTAGCCGCGGGCCTCCTGCCCCCCACCAGACGCTCGCACACATGGCGACCGACACACAGTGACGCCCACAGAGGAAACGTTTCAGACAGCAACGACGTCCAAGATGAGCACAAAGTGCGCAACAGAGAAAAGTTTTTACCCACGCAGCTCAGGAAAGCGCAGAGCCACAGAGCACACTGGGGGATTGAGAGAGACAAGAAACATAGCAGAGGGGTCTGCGCTAGCGACACAACCACCCCCCCAACAGCAGTGGCGGATGAGCTGTGTTTTGCTCCCTGACAGAAGGTGAATGAAAGGGAGCCATCAGACGGCTGTCTCAGGTGTGCCCGTCTGGGGAAAGGGCCTGCTGTGCCATGCTCCCACCTGAGAGCGACTCCTCCTCTTGGGGCTTGCGGATGGTCTCACTGAAGGGAACAAACCCCATCAGCTGTGAGTGCCCTCTGTAGCTGCTCGGCAGTCTGCTCTGCTCTGCTCTGCCAGAAGGACTCCCAGACACAGCCTGCCCTAAACATAAACTGGCCCCGCAGTACAGTCTTTACATTCCTCGCCCTGTGCGGGAGGGCTGATTCACTCCCTATCAGCATCAAGTCCTTCATTCCAGGATCCTTTCTTCCATGACACTTTGCTTTTTTTACCAAAACAGCTTTTAGGGCTTGTGACAGATGCTGAATGGAGTACTTCCTAATCATAAGCAGACACAGCATAGGTAACATCAAAGTGGTTCACACCCTTTGTCTCGGGGCCTGACTCTTTGCAGTAAGTATAGGTCTCAAGCCAACATCTGACTGTGCGCTTATTGGGACAGAAAGACAAGACTTGCATAACTTTTAGGTCAAGACTAAACAATATCCTGGTCAAGCTCCTCAGTGGCTTTAGAGACACATAGGGGATCAAGTGTTCACTACATACGTTCTTACACAGACCAACATACATCTCATCTTTCAGCATCCACTGTTCCTAAATCTCCAGAATAGGACTTCGCTCTTGTACTTGTTCTCACACATATACTACTCCCATCAGACACTGGTTTTGGAGTGGGGTGCCCAGACGACGCAGTGTATAAGACTCTGATGTGAGCACCCCAATGGATGGCTCCCAGGGTCTGGCACCTAGCCCTATCTCTAAGAGACTTCTTGGCCCAATGATGCTTAAATGTAGTTGCTGCATTTGGTCCAGTGGCTTTGCCGTCTCTGTCCCTTTGTGTACGGAAGAGCAATTTTAGCCAGGCATAGGTACGGGCACAGACAGAGAGAATATGAAGGGAATTTTAATTTGTGAGCATTCATTCAGCTTGCAGAAAGAGGAAACATCTACAGGAACAGGAAGACCCCTAAGCTGCCTTTGAGGCAGAAGAAAGTATGAGCGAGAAAAGAAAGAATGAGCGAGAAGCAGGCAAGACATGGCAAAGAATCAAACCAACAGGAAGGAGAAGCATCAAAATTTCTGCCTCTAAATTCTCTACAAGGGCAGGAGTTTCTTAAAGCAGATAGTTAGCCAAAGGAAAGTGATAGACAGTGATGCCAGAAAGAAGAGATCACCTCCCTATTATTTGCTCCATCTTAGTTGGGTACATATGATTCCCACTGGGACCTAAATTTTGTGTTTGAGTCCTAAATTCTGATGTTCTCTAACATCATTTGGCTCCTCAGCTGAGACTGCTAACAAAGTGACTGATTCAAGCAGTTGAGGACATATGCCCATGAGGGTGACTGAGACCAATGACTCTTTTTACTCAGATCACCAGAAAAGCCACAGGGCTGAGAGATTTTATACTACCCAGATAGGATTTGTATCACTGCCTCCGAGGTAGGAATGGTCCATATGGAATACTTCTTGAAGTTGCCAAAGCCTGTACCATAATGCTGCTATGTAATGCACCAGGCGTTCACTGGCCACTGATTAGATGCAATTGATGCAGTTCTGTTCCCTTTACAAAGGAGAATTCAGAAGCTACTGCACAGCTCCAGACTATTTTTATCTTTACAGAGAACATAACAGTATTTTCCTGAGAAGGCATGCTAGAAATACTCTTACTACAGTTTAACTTTCCATTAAAAAATAAAATTAATCTCCTCAACTCACAGCTAAAATAAATAAAGAGGATAGTGACACAGTACAAATCTGAAGACTTATTTTGGAGAAAGAAAAATGAGATTTCTCGAAGTTCTCTTTGTAGTTCTTAATAACCACGCATTTCTTCTCTTGCTACCAGAAGACACAACAAAAATGTCAACATAAATGCACACTTACAGAGATAAAAACATCTGTTCATTTTCTGATATGTTGTAAACATTCACTGCAACATGACAGTTTTAGTTAGATGACATACCCACACTTCAAGGCTTGCAACATCAGAAACGGACCCCAGAGGGTTTCCGTTATACTTGCTCACCTCAAAGTAGGCATCTTGTGAATTTTATTGAACATACGATCCAATCTCTTTAAGATGAGGATAAGGGCAGGTCTCACCGCCTCAGCTGTCCAGTCAGTGATGGGCAGCATCTCCATGACATAGCGCCGGAGACCTCGGCTTTCCATCGTCTGCGTGTCATAAGGTGCCAGTTTCAGCAGGGAATGTGCGATTTCTGCCAATCTAAAACGAGGGTTTATTAAGAGGAAAATCAAACACAGCTTGCATTCCTCCACACATGCCAATGAACTATCAGATAAATCTTCAGTAGCCTAGTAAAAAGATGCAGAAGTCAAATGTGCTGCTATTTAAATGCATAGACCTGATACCATGGTTCCTGTCTGCTAAGATTCTTTTGCTGGAATCACTGTTTATCTTTATGTACGTGTGAGTGGTCTAAAGAATATTTTTGCATTGATACTAAATGCACCAAAGGAAAATCAGGAATCACAAATTTGTGTAGCTAAGAACAAAGTAACTGAGCTGTTAGTAAGACTACAACATTGCAAATGCCTGTGAAACACAGACTGACATCACCTGTATGTCAATTAATGAGTGATTTGGTTTGGGTTTTTGCTAGTTTTTCAGTGTCACCACTTCAAGAGGTCTCACTCTGCAATTTTCAGGTGTTAAATTTTAAAAATAATGTGCCATCCCATAGGTTTACACAACATGTACTTTGTAAGATTACTCCCTGCAGCTTTGATTTGTTTCTCCTAACACTTCCACAGATTGTGTTGCTGTTGCTTCTTCTAACCCTCCCACATGGCCTTGCCGATGGCATTTTCTGTATTGACTGTGAAATACCATGGCAACATTTAACTCACACTTGCAGTTTGACAAAGATCTGCTGAAATACTTGAATAGTTGCAGTAGACAAAGACAAGTAATAAAGCTACATCTACTAATAAAAGGGATAGAAACCTGTATACTCCCTGAAACATCAATAGACTTTGTAGTGGACAATTACAGTACAATCCTATTTGTATTGCAGGGGCTTCTTCTGACGTGCCTTCAACTAATGGAACATATTTCTATTCTCTTTAAAATCTGCCTAGCAATATCAAAGGCAATGAGTTCCTCAGATTAACCAGAAGTGCTATAAAAGTGTTTCTTTATCCAGTATTTCTTTGTTATTACTTTTTACAACTACTTTGTCCTACTATGGGGTAGGTCTGTTTTCTTAAAACACTGTGAAATTTAAATTACCATATAATTATGCTTCTTTCTGGCAATACAATATCAGTGGCACATAATGGTATATGAAAACTTGCTTAGCATTATAAAGTACAAGACCCCTCTCACCCAATGTGAGACGTCAATCTCAGTTAATCTTCTAGCTCCATTCATGCAGAAATAAGCAACCTGGGACATTCTTATCTTCCTGAAATACTGGGATAAACAGCTTATTGGATGTGCATCTCCCTTTTCATTGGGTCCAAAAAGATCTTTATGACTTTTGCAGACTAAACATTTAACTTTTAAATGGTTAAAATTGGGTGAGATGAATCCTGTCTGAGGTGACTAGCATATTATCTTGTCTTCTGAAGCCTCTGAAATGGCATCTGTCAGCCTCCCAAGACCACGGCTGTCACATCACATTCTGCTAAATCTGCCCTCTACTTAGAGCTGAGTTTTTTTCCTACAACGGTTAAATTCTTTCAGGCATTTCACTGATACTTATGAAATGAATTTATGTAAGAATCAAGATGACATTTGCTTTTATTTAGGGCTAACTATGATAAAGCAATTCAGGTTCCAACCCCATTTAAACTGTTATTTCTAGCACTTTCCAGGAGATGTAAGAGAATGTCAACAACTCATTATCTTCTGCAGATCAATCCCTTAGTTTTACTGCTGTAACCTTTGACCATGAAAGACTTCTCTTGAAAAGAATGCAGTATTTGCCAGCTACTACTGTGCAGTGTGACTGTGCTTCATGGAAATCTTCTCACAAGAAAGTGTCTTTCCAGAAAATGTACTGATAAGATCTTCTGTATGTATGGATTCAAGTTTGTTAAACTCATCTTTTAAGAGAGGGACATGAAATAGTTTAAGAACAATTAAATTCAATTATTCTGTAATATAAAACCATGTAGAAATTAAGTCCCCACATTGCTGTTAAACTGCAAATAATCTTGGGTAGTACACTAGAGCATTGTTATGTTAGATACAAGGGTAAGAATAGGGTAGTAAAAATAAGAAAGCCTCCTTACTTTACTGCACTATAAAGTTCATTCATCAGACACATGTTCCTCACTCCCACTGAAATAACACCCCCTCCCCAACATGTCTAACCAAGGACATACTCTGTCCTGAGAATCTCACCTATGTTTCTAACATAGGATTAAAGTTCTTATCTCAGGCTTCTATTGCTAAAAATCATGGAGTTTGTAATGCGGCTAAACAGATGTATTGATTTCGGAGGCTTGTGTCCCTTGGGAAAAATGTAAAGCTATCACTGCAAAAGCAGCTATGTGCACCAGGTTTTCAGTTTGGTTGCAGCCAAGCACTACATAAGAATGACATGCATCTGTGGAAACAGAGACATCTCTTGTTTAAAATTACCCTCTAAATTATTAAACATTTGCCAGAGGAGGGGGAACAGCAACATTCAGGTCATATGCAAACACACAAACCAAACAAAAATCACCTCCCAACTCCCAAAGGAATTTGGGGCATTTGTTAAACAAGACCTAAATTAATGTAAACCACAATTTTGTGTTCTGTAGAGACAGCCTGAATCCGAAGATCTCTAATTGTGACATAATCTGCCAGCTAAGGGGCTTTGCCATTTTTTCCAGAGTATGCATGTAAAAGGCAGAAGAGCTTTTAGAGGGTTTTCCTTGGTCCAGGGCAGGAACAGAGCTGGTTCAGTGCATCACCCTTCATTTTCCTTTACAGGTTATTCCTGAGGAAAAAAGTATAGCACTTGGAAAGGAATAATTCACAGCCAGAATGGCCTCTTGGGGTTCAGGGAGCATCATAAATTAGTGCTAAGGTGGTTCTGATTCACTTTTGAGGCCAGTCCCAAACAGCTTAAGATGTCTTTGCTATCTTTCCTATTTACTTTAATACTTTACCGAGCACTGTTTGGCTTAGGCCATTAAAAAATGCCTCTTGGTATTTAGCTATTCTGTATTCAAAGAATGATGTTGAGGTATTTCTCTGTCTTATAAAAGAATTCAGATAGCTGTCTCCCTGTGACCCCCCTGCCAAAGGATACACTAGGACCACCTCATATTAATCCCTGTTTTCCTTCCGACGAGTGTCAGTCAGAACAGTGCTAACCGTGGCTCACTTGGAGAGGATCTGTGCTGTTTTCATTGAGACACATCTTACCACGAAACAACTCTATGTTTCCTGAGGGAATACTATGCAAGAAAGGAGTTACCCCTGAAAACGAATGAAAAACTGACAACAGAATCAGGTCCATTCCCTCTTGTCCCAGTTTTTGTTGTCTTTTACATCTGGACAAACTTCTCAGTAGCAACTTATGCTATTTTGTGTTTACCGTGAAGAGCAAACACAGAGAAGAGAATCAGGTCCAAAGTGCTTAGAAAGCCCTACCCCCAACTTCTTCTAGGTCAGCACCACGTGAAACAGTTTGCAGTGAGCATCCAACCAGCAAGCTGGGCTCACTGCTGCACCTTAATAAAAGAGTTGTATCACACGCTGAGGTGGTGGTCCTGTAAATGCCTTCTGCCCCATCCTCCCCTGTATTTCAGGCATTTATGCAATACAGTGCAGGGGTCGCTCTGCCTTTCTTGCCTGTTAGCAGCTGGTTCTGATGTACCATGTCACAGGAGAGGATAAAGGTCATATTCAGCCAGCTAGGCAGCTTCCCCTCCCCTTGCCCTGCAGAGGCAGCCTTATCTGCTCTGCTCCTCGCTGCAACTTATTCCGATGTATCAGATGGGCTTCCACGGAGCTATTTTATCCACTGGAGATGGGGGTCTGAATGACAGCAGAGGAGAGCATGTTAAACCTTCCTTATACCCAAGCAAGCGTCAGGTACAATCTAAGCAACATCCAAACCAAGCTCCGCACGTTTCAGATAGCAACATGCAACTACACTACCAAAAAGTCATTCTGTCTGCTATTAAGAGCTAAAAGAAAGGAATCCCCCTGAAAGTAAAATGCCTGTGGAATACCTCATGTGGGACTTCACATCCAGCAGCTCCAGAGAAGTCACTCGGGGCTCACCAGCCAGATTCTGCAAAATCTTCAGCCTTGGACCACAGTGCTTGTAAAACTCTGTGCAGATATTCAGCAATGACTCCCGCGGTCTCCTGAACTCCTCCCTGGCAATTCGTTCATCCAGCTCCTCTCGGGGAAGACCCTGGCCCTCCTCCAGTAAATGAAGGTTCTCCCTGGAGGACATAAAATGAGAAAAAGTAGTAAGTGGTGTATACGGTGGAACAGCAGTGACAGATGATAACAACCTCTCCAACTTGTTTTTGCAACAGATGTTTGCCACTGCAATTGAAAAGAAAGATAGTTGCATCTGCAATGAAAAAAAAAGGAGGGGGGGAATTATAATCTGCAAAATCTTGTTAAAAATGTAAATACTATCTACATGAACTATCCTTTGCTACCCTCCCTTGAAAAAAGGCTGCCTGTCACAGCAACAGCAGGTGGGACCCAGCAAATCTGGATACTGCTGTGGAACAGCTCATCACGTGTCAGGGAAGACTGGGCGAAGATTTTACTGTACCTGATAAAGTGTAATTTCGCTCCCTGTTCTGGGTACCTGGAAAAACAGAAACAGTGCAGTTGTAAACAGCAACTTAGTAGTGCCTAAACTGTGCCTTTCTGAAAGAGGGTGACACTGTTCTAGCCCAGAGGTGTACTTGCCATGGGCAGGATGGTATCTTGTGTCACTGGAACAATGGCTACACATAGTTAGTGACCACATTGAATAGCCTTTACCTCCCACCTGGCAGCAAACAGCAGATTCCTCCTACAGTTATTGCCCTTGTTATGAAAGGAAAAAATCAGGCTTAAAAACCATAGCCCTCTTTCAAGCAATTTCTCTTACTGAGTCTCACCCCAGTGCTCAGTCTATTTCATGAAGCCAGAGCTCATGTAGTGGAAAGAATACCTCAGGGTATTTTTTTCTTTTATTGTCATTTTCTCTTGCCACTTCTTGTTAAGAAAGCATTAACAAACGCTGCACCACTTGGCTAACACATCTAAGGCTGGAACAGTGATCATTCTACCATCATGAGACTCCTGCTGTTGGTAGCAGATGTCTGCTGCAATGATAACACAACAGAAGAAACAAGGGCAGGAAACCTGGAGCAGTGCAAAAATATTTTGGATCAGAGACTGAACGTTTGATAATCAGAAAGATCTAGAAATGTAAACCAAGATATCTGAGTCACACAGCATCAGGAGTCTCTGCATTGCCTGTCAGCAGATACACATTAACTGCTCTCCAAAATCAGCAGACAAACAATAAAGCACTACTTTCCATTACACCTTATTTTCCTTAGACGAGGCAATCTTGTAATGGAAGTAAATAGCACATATCCACTTCAGACTTGAGCATGAATGGGTTTATCTGCTTCTCAGATCCAGGACTGAAAGTCAAAGCTGTGTTGCATCCATGCCTGAATTGGTCTTAAAGAATAACAGACTGATTCCAGGAGTTACCAATGAAGACGTGTACACTACACATCTATAAATTGACATAATAGCCCTTTGATGCCCCATGCAGAGAATGATTTCTATTACCCTTCAATACAAAAAAAAGACAGGGAATAACTTGGAAAGCATGCCTTGCCAGAAGGGTGTTTCTGATTTACAGTCCTATACAGCCCATGGTATTGTACTAGGCCACTGGCTGTGCGCAGACTTACCATCAGCTGTTACAGACAAAAGAGAAATCCCGAGGAAATACTCTGCTCTGGAAGAACAGCTACTCCAGTTTTTGCTAGGGGAGAATTCCCTTTCCAGGTAAGCACAATAAGGCATAGCCTGGCTGGGAGAAGGCAGGGCTGCCCAGAAGAATAATCTGTACTGCACTGAAAAACTTCATAATCCCAAATGCTTGTGGGTGGATTTTGTAACAAGATTTCTTAAGCCTTTGCTCTATGACTGAGTAAATTGTCCAGTGGCCTCATCTAATTTGCAGCAGCCTAATTCAACTGGCTACTATGGCCAAGGAGCAGTATTACAGTCTGCTGGTGTCATCTCCTTCCTTATTTCTTTTTTCCGTGTGAAGTATTTTTTGTGGGTTTTCTGTGGTTGAGAAGGACAAAAATATTCCCAGTCATTCTTCCCTTTCAAATTCTCTGCCACCCACTCCTTTACTATCTGTAAATGCAAAAAACCCCCAGACCAATGTGGAGGTAAAGATGACAGAAAGAGACTGTAGGAAAAGTAAAAGGAAATGGGAAAGGGAAGAAAAGAAAACCAGAGGAGCTGCAAGTCTCCACAAGTCTCAACTGACATGCAGTTTGAGCTCGTACTGCTGTTCAGCCTCTCAGAACAAGGCCAGAAGGATCCGACCCTTCTGCTATCCAAGTGTGCTCTGCCCAGGGGCCACGTTGACAGCGGAATCAGAAGGAAGTAAAGCAGAGGACTGAGGGACATAGTTGCTTTGTCAGTATACTTCTAGAGTACGAAAAGGGAAACAAAGAAAAAGACATGTAGGATGGGTGTCCTCCATTTTGATATCTCATCTTCTATTTAGTCTCATGGTTTTAAACTAGAAATTCTAGTCTTGGGAATTTAAGTTACTGTCAGAAATGCAGTCCTGGGCTATGTGCTCTTTTTATCCAACTGTTTTTTCTCACAGTACAAAAAAAAAAAGCTGTTTAGAAAAATGAGAAAGAAAGAAAAGCTCACTGACTTACCTGGTGTTCACACCTGCTGACATGGTGTGGTTTGCTGTTGTCGTCCCTTTATGGCCTTGGTCACATCGACTCATCTGTGGGG
Source organism: Cariama cristata (assembly GCF_000690535.1). Lineage (NCBI taxonomy): Eukaryota > Metazoa > Chordata > Aves > Cariamiformes > Cariamidae > Cariama > Cariama cristata. The sequence continues at coordinate 35,854 of NW_009633573.1, forward strand.
CTGTCATAGGCCTGGCAAAGGGAAGGTGAATAGCACACTAAAGACTAAATCTAACAAGCGTACTGAAATTCTGCTTGTGATCTGGTGAACTTTAGCACTAATTTTACCATGTCTAAACCTCAACCATTATTCAAGCTAAGCTGCATACTGTGACCTCCTGTGCATTCCCTCTCCCCATACTGATAACCAAACGCAGGCTCAGAGCTTTGAACCATGTGAGTTACCTGGTGAGAACTTCTACACTGTACAAGAGGGCCTGCAAAGAGGTGGCAAGGGCAGCCATAGCGGCAATCTCCTCACGAGCTGCTGTCACGGTCTCTACTTGAGAAGTTTGTCGCTTTAGTTTCTGCAAGTAACAGGGAACCAGTGCTTCCAAGACCATCAGCATCTGGAGGCTGGAAAAAGAATCAATACTTAGTCTGTTTTATTTTGTCAGTCCTGAAACTCACTTCAGGCAGAGGCTTAAGTTTCTATCTGAAGACCTCTGGATCTCTCACTAGCCTTGTGATTTCATTGCTTCTCACTAGGAAGGTGGTCCTGGGCCAAAGAAACTCTTGGATCAGGGCCTTCAGGGGGAAAATTAGTTGATGCATGAAACAATAATAATAAAAACAACCTAAACTTGTGGGTATCTTCTGAATATGTCAACAATTAGCAGACATTCATTTTCCCCCACAAAGATTCCTTTCTTCTCTGATTACCTCTTGGAAACTAACCTTTTTGCTTTAGCAGTTTACCTCCCCTCTCTCTGTATCTTCCTGTTCTTTCCAGCTGCCTGTTTCTCCCCCTCAGGTTCCCTCTCCATTGCTGGACAACAGAAACCTACGGCACAGAGCGTGATCCCCACTTGGAAATACAGCTTACGTGTTGCTGCTTAGGCTGCCATCCAGCTGGTGCTGCAGCCAGTGGCTGGCAGGATTTGGAGCTGGTGCCCTAGGAAAGGTATCAACAGGCAGAGGCTTGGCCTCACAGAGAAGCCCTGTGCTTGGAATGCATTTCTGTATCCTCTGCCTCCATTTGTCAGCCTTGCTTTTGCATACCATGTGCAGCTTTTATGCCTTTTCTGAGTCTGCACAAACCAAGAAAATGGATTAGCACCTTCTGAATGATTCAGGAGCATAGGCCACCACTGTCACACACAGCTTGATGGCTTCACTGATCGAAAAGGTCAAGTCTTCATTCCCATAGCAGAAGTCTGAGGGAGTAAAGCAATATGAGAAGACTATCACACAAACATACTGAATATGAAAGGAGCTAGCACACCCCTTCCTTTTTCCCCTCTTCAATTGCTTGCTTGTCACGTTAACAATCCCCAATAAGCTCTTGATTTTTGATCAAAATCTGTCTATATAAAGGAAACAGATGCTGTGCTCCCACTTGCACCCTGTCAGAACTCCAAGAACTCAGTAGGCGAGAAGCAGTTCTCAGTAGGTCAAATCATTGCCGAGCAGAAGGCCCACAGCTGCTACTGGAGTCCCGTTTCAAACATCACCCATCACAAGCAAAATCTTAAGCTCACACATGACAAGGACACACGTCAACTTAATGACAATTTTTATGCTCCCTCCACTTTTTCCTAGATGTTTCCACCACACTAAAAATGATGGTGGTACACCATTGATGACAGAAGACCGTTTTACTTCTAAAAAATCAAGCCCCTTCTATACCGGTAGCCACATGGGTGCCAGCACAAAAGTGAGTCTGGTTTGCTAGTGATTTTAAAAAAGCTTTCAAAAGCATTTAAGTCTCATACTACAAATATTACTTTGGGGATAATTAGTGCCAGGCACCAAGAAACTGAAGTATCTAAAGAATAATATTTGTAATACAACTATAGTCCCATTTTCAGAAGTGACTTTGGTATACAGGAGCCCAAGTCAAAGTTAAGGTCCCAAAGCATGTAAATCACTTTCAGCAATGGAACTTGGAAGTCAGATGTTTTAGATAATTCTGATCTTCATATGGAAAATACCAGGGACATCACATACTCATCTACGGTCTCATCGTCAACACACACTTGGGAATTTTCAGAGATGCCTTTGAATAACCCTCCACAGAAAACCAAAAGATGTTTACTACAGTCCACAAAAACAAAGAAACATCTTCTGTTTCTGTACCATTTTATATTATAACTTGTGATATAATTGTGCAGCATCGTAAAATCCCAGTATATAACAAAGCTTTAACTCTAAGGCTAGACAGGCTTCACAGTTCATCAAAATAAGTAGTATTTAAGGGAAGTGCAAATTTGGAAAATAAGTTGAAGATCCTTCTAAAAAGCAGCAAAAATTACTTTCCTGCAAATCACAAAGCAGCCAAATTCTTAAATGCTGCATTGCATGGATAACTATCAAGAGACACAGTGTCCTGGATACATCATACAGCCATATATATTCTGCTTTGTGATAAATCAACACCCCCCCTAGAACTCAGCACTGCTGAATGTCTGAATGGCATCCATCATTTACTAGTCATAGCCTGCCCACAGGAGAGGATGCCTTTGTTTCCTGCCCACATGGAGCAGAGGAGAGGATGACATTGATCTCGTCAGCATGATGAAGTTTATTAGGCATCTTTATTCTTCACCCACACAAGATAAAATTCAAAATGCCAGGGGCTAGTCTCAGGCTCAATGCAGAAAAACTAGCTTTGGAATAAAATAAGTTAATAATTCACCTCCTGCAGAAAATATCAAAAGGGCGATGGTGATAAAGCCAACCTTAAAAGCCTCATGAGGCATAAGAAACATATAACTGCATTCTGGGAGAAGAAAAGGGGCCCTGAACAAATCATCCCGCATCAAATGTATGTTGAATCAATAAACAACAAACCAGAATTACTGAATAAAGGGTGCCTTGCTGTTACCTAATGACTTGAGAGGCTTTTCTGCTTTCACCAGCTCTAAGATGTCCAAATTGTCTGGCGTATCTCCCTCTAAAGACTGCAGCAGGTCAAACAGGCACTGAGCTGACACTCCTTTACTGGTTCCATTGTTTGTAGCATCCTGTTTCAACAACAGACACTCGTGGTTGATTTTCTGAGAGCCTGTGTGCATCCCAGGAATCTTCATCTGGAGGTGTGGGCAACCTTTTTTTTTGACAAAGGGCCCATACGGAGTTCAAGGGCTTACTGCTGTCAAACAATAAGCTTTGCCTGACTCAGCAGATTGATGCTACGGTGGAAGCATGATCTGAAAGCTGCACACAGCTTTACCTCCCAGAAAGAGCAGACCTTTGCTGCCCTGTGAAGGAGAAAGATGTGCGTGCTTACAGAGTATGTGCAGTTAGATTTGGCAGTCCCACTTCAAATCAAAGTTCCATTAACTTGTTTTAACTCACTAAATTGTTAGGAAGTAATTAGTGAATATTTCAAAACATCGCTAATCCAATCTTGTAGTTCACATGTACCAAAACTTGGCATTAACCTTTTAGTTCCTATTCCTGGATTCCAAGAAAGGATTTGCATTTAAAGAGTTACAAATCACTATTGTCCTTTTATAACCTATTTATACACAGAAACGTAAAGTGAGACGACATTTACTAGCCTGGATACCAGTGGCCCATTATCCCAGCATCCTGCTCAATCACCTGATGAACAGAAGCATGCAGACAATAAGTTCAAGAAACGGTTCTGTGCAGCACCAAGTGCAGTAAGCACAAGTTCAGTAAGAACTGATTCCTCTTTGTGACCTCTGATGGGGGGGCTGGCTGCATACACAGGCTTCCCCATGCTGGGACCAGGGAATGGCTGTTACTCACAGGGAACTCCAGGAGAGGGGCCACACTTGCAAACAGCTGCAGAATAAAGGGCTTGCGATGCAGAACGTAAAACTGGCGGCACGCAAACTCAATCGCTTGGCGTAACTGTGGGTTGCTCTCATAGTCAGCGTATACCTGAGCAAATGAAAAGGATGTGGAAGTACTACTCCAGTGGCAGGGCTCTTCATCTCCTAACCCAAGACTGAATCAACTACAGCCTTGTCATTCCTGATATATTTGACAAACATCTTTATAAAGATGGAGACTTGACAACCCTTCCCTGGCAATGCATTTCAGGGACAAACTATCCTTAGACAAAAGGTTTCCTTGTGATGCTTGAACCTTCTTTGTCACAGCTTTAGCCATTATTTTCTGTCCTATGTATCAGAGGTAGATTCCTTCCCTCTCCTTCCTAGAAGCACTTTACTTGTTTGAAGCCAGTTAATGCTTTCTTCCTCAATCTCCATCTTTTTCAGTTAATCAAATCCCAGCTCTTTCTGTCCTTTCTCACATGATGTGTTTTCTAGATGTGCATCCCTGTTCCAGTCTGCAGGCTCTTCAGTTAACTGATGTTTTTTGTGCAGTGCCCACAGCTGGACAGAGCCAGCACTTCAAGTCAGGAGTGCTGCTGATTGGAGCAGCAGAATTATTCCATGTTTCTTTCACAAGATCCAAAGCTGCAGAGTCACCCCAGAATGGCATTTGAGATATTTTCTTTGTGTTTTTTATCCTTCAACAGAAAGACACTGTTGATTCATGTTTAGCTTCAGATCTAGAACAACTCCAATATTCTGTCTGGCAGAAGTGCTACTGAATCAGCTCCTTTCTCTTCCATATTTATGTGGCTGATCCAACCTGATCAAGATAATCTGTTTTGTTTTGTTTTTTTTCCTTTTTTTCAGACTGCATCTCCAGTTTGTCAAGATAATTTGAACTCCTAGCCTGTCCTGCAACGCAATGATAGTTCCACCCACTTTTAAGATATTTTAAGTTTTTTAGAGTGGCATTTCCTTCAGGGCTGGCGACTGAACCACGCAGCCAATATGTTGCCAAAGATGTGGGATTTGTTTCTCAGTTATGTAAACAGTATAAATTGCTAGGAGTAACTTCACTGTGCTTCCTTCTTCTCCCCATTTCAATTGTCTGTCTGCACTTCTCTGCTGGTACAAGTCTGTGGGAGGTTTGGGGTGGGGATAGGCAGGATTTTCTTGCTATTTGCTGGCAACAGGTAATGCCGAGATTTTATAGTACTGCAAAATTCACATTACAGCACAGGGCTTTGAAGGTTTCTAAAAAAACTATTACTGTGTGAGACCTCTGCAGAGGTGTATTTACTTCTCAGTAGCCGAGTAGGCTGAAGAGGTTAGTATGTCTTTAATACAATCAGAAGCTTCTAGCGTGCTTGTGAGGACAGTCAATCACCATGGCATGTTACACTTGCAGCATCTCATTTACTTGAGAAAAGGGAAATAAATAACTGTATATGCATTTCACCAAGGAAAGCAAAAAAAATCTGCAACAAAAAAAGCCCTGTGGGGGTATATGCATGTATGCATCAGGGATTAAGCTATTAATGGCCAATTCAAGCCCAGAAGTGGTAAAAGAATTTGTTCGTGATGACCACAAACCAACCAGCTGACCTTGGGTGCCTAGAAGAGAGATGTGAGGGTCTGCAAAAAACAAACAAGCTCAGCAACACTTGGGTTTTCTTTTGGAATTGCCTTTTTGCCTCCCAAGAGTGGTATTTTATTAATTCAGTAGTTGACAATAATTGGGGGGGGGCGGGGAATAGGAAAGAATTACAAAACTAATTTCTCTCAATATGAAAAGTGACGATGAAGGGAGAGTCCTTCACAGGGCTGAATGGCTGAATGGTTACTGCCAAGTACTTCAAATTAAGTTATTTTATTTTGAAATGTCTTGTTTCTAATGAATAAACCCATGCACTGCAGATCTGGATCCAATACATACTTATCTAATCATGTAAGGCATGATATTAGTTTCCAGTTACAAAAGAGTTTGTTTAGATAGTTAAATTCATCAGTGGTCGTAATTATTGTGCTCTGTTAACTATGTTAAAATGAACACAAGTAGGGATATCATGGTCATTGCGTCTTTTACAGAAACAATAGTTTTTTTTGTATTTGCATTATAATACTAAATCCCTGTTTAGATACCATCTTTGAGCCCTGCAGAAATAATCTTTCTGTCTGTAAAAGAACTATATTGGGATTTTTATTTTCAGTATCTGATTTTTCTCAAACGTTAACAGGAAAAAAGGCATTCTTGTACTCCTCAAAGTGAAGAGAAACTCCACCTCTAATACTGCCACTATTTGTCATCACTCACATGAAAAGACAACATACAGTTTTTCATAAACATTTAGCATTATTTTCTGTTGCTATTTAAATTGGAGATAATACAATTGTCATACTTAAAGAAGTGAATGTAATTTAGTTTCAATCAGCAAGTAGCTAGTTCAGATACTTCAATATTCCCCAAAATTTCAGCCATCTCTGGAGGAAAAAACACTGAGGGAGACCCAAGGTTCCCAAATTTTCCAGAAATTTCACATTTCTGTGTGGAAGTACATAGTATGGGAAACCAATATTCATATACTTAACATAAAGAAGAAAAGAAAATGTAGTCATTTACTCAAGAAGAAAAGGGAATGTAGTCTCAGGAATGCTGATTTGGGCCATCCCACCCTGATTTGTTGTCTTCTGGGGGCCCCCAAAATCTGTGATCTCACCAGGACTCAGCAGTTTAACAGTCAGTTCTATAACAAAGTGCTCGCTCAGAAGTCTTCCCTCATATTGTTCGTGGAAATGGCTCACCTGCAGCATGCTGGGGAGGACCCACTGGTACCCACTGAGGGAGAAGAGGTGGTTAAAGTGCACAGCTGTGTTGATGACTGTGGCAGCGTACTGCCTCAACAAGGCACTGTCCTCAGGGTGCAGGATCAGGGCACCATTGAAGACATTCAAGAACAGCATGATCTCGTCCCCCCAGGGGAACTCGCTGGGCATGCCAAGGAACATCTCCTCCAGCAGCTTAATCCACAAGCTTTTCTGAAGAGTGTCCAGACCAAAGAGCTCTTTCCCAGCTGTGGGAGAGAAGAGGCAACAGCAATCAACTCTGTCCATCACAGCCAGCCTCACAACATCCCCAGAGGCCAAAGGCCTCTCCAAAGAACCATCCCACAACACTGACCATCGTTCTGCATTCTCAAAATGATGTCACCCATCCTCTACTTCTGGAAGTGCCCACAGGGCTTGAGCAAACCTTGACTGAAAGCGACACACACAAAGACCAAGAACGATGAATATCACACAGCCCATTAAATCTGCTCCCCACTGGTTGGAAATTCTCCTCTTAAAAAGCAAAAGCAGAACTGAGCTTGTGCATGCATCATCTGCCTCACACAACATGAATGGCTGTGTGGATTTATGCTGAATTTTTACCCTTCAGGTGTCCTGCACATGACAGGACATCGATGTGGAGTTACAATAATGCTTCTGATAGGAAGTGCCTTTAGGGTCTGTTACAGAACTTGCCAATGCTTACCATCCTGCAACAGTGGCCTGTTTAATCCCCAAATCAGGCTGGAAACCCTACTTGATTTTCAGAGCAGTTTCTAAAAAGTGGGCTGTTTCTATATCCCTGCTGCAGAATTTGCCTCATCTTCATTGGAAGTCCATTGCTTCCTCAAAGCCGATGGCAAAGGACTCTGAGCAATCCTTTTTAGGTGCAGTTATGCTACTGGACACAGTATCCCAGCTGTAGTCTCGTGCATAATTTTAATACATAATTATAACTTATTCTCATTTAGGTCCAAAGAAAGTAGCTTTGTCTGGATACCTCTAACAGCAAAGTCCTTTCTGCTGTTGTGCTTAAGAACCAACAGCTATGTATCATTTTTCCTAGGAAGAGATTTATCAGCTTTCAGTAAAGCTACAAGCCTGCAAGTTTCTAAGGCAAAGGAAGTGCCTCACAGAAACCTTCTGGGCCCCGTACAATCACCAGAGAAAGCTATCAAAAGGCCATACCTTGGGGGTCACTGAATAGTGAGAACTCAGCATCAATGGCACTTCGGGGAAATGAAGGCAAGCGGAGGAGGTCCTCCTGGAGCATAGATACATGGGACTGCTTGTGGGCAGTAGGGATTTTCTGTGTCAGTGATATCAGGAACAACACTCGCCCCACCTCTTCTAGCTTGCGAGTGAACACCTGAGAGAGAAAGAGAGACAAGGATCAGCATCAGTCTGATCAAAAAGTTCTTTACAATGTATATGCACTTTTCTAGGTTAGCTTCCCTGGCTTTCTCTGGTAGGAGGGGTGCTGCGCTCACGGCCCAGAGGATCCTGTTGAAATTCACAGGGTTAGTGCTGCAGCCTTTTGCTAGAATTTGCGTGACCACTGTTCTTCAGCCCAGCTCCGCAAAGATGGATCATGTTTGTAAAAGAGGTTTTAACAACACTTGCTATTTCAGTCTTGTGGAGGACCCTGAGTGGTTGTCAAATGCTTTGCAACTGTGTCGTGCCGTCTTTTGTAGGTTAATGTAAGCCAAACCAACTCCAAACTGAAAGCCATACAGTTGCAGTTGCTGTCTGCAAGGTCTTAGACTATAGGCAACATGAGGCTGGCATTGTTATCTACCTTCTGGGTTGAGGTTGGCTCATGTCTGGCCACAGAAAGTGTATGTACAAAAAAAAGAAACAAAGCAGACCAGATTCTGAGTTACTGCAAATGAGCAAAGTCCTGATGACTTCACATCATCACTTCTGGTTTACACCAACAGGGAAACCGAGTTCCATTCTACCAGCCTCCTTTGAACTTCTGACTGGTAGGACTAGTCAGGCTAGCGATTTTATTTGAATGCTAAAAGTAACCATAAGGCAGAGTGATGCTCAGTAGTAGAAGCAACTGTCTTTGGAAGCAGTTTTGAGACAGCTCTTAGCTACTGGGATGAAGCCAAAACTTGAAGCATGTGGCTTAACATGTGACAAAGCTCAGCTTCCCACGTCCTGCAGTTGCCACGACCTTGCTCTGAAGTGCACTCATCTTAGAATTGGGTGCTTAATCAATCAACAGTAAAGAAAGTACTTTTCCATGGATTGCTGCTCTGAGGGTAGACTCTACAGTGCTGTTTTCTTTGCTGAAGCTGGATGTTGTCCAGCAACTTCTTGCATGACTACAGAGAGGCTGGTAGATGCTTGATTTTAGTTTTACCTTAGAAATATTTTGGCCTCTAAGTACTCTAAACAGAAAAATGTGGAATGCAAAATAATGCCCTGACAAAACTGGATAGGCCATTTTAATGTTTCTGGGTCATGTAGGGTATATCAAACTCATTTATTCGATATGTGGGGGACATCTCCTAGAACCAGAGTGAGAATAATTTCTGTCAGAGAAGCAACCAAAATGATCCCAAGTAATTTCAGATTTTTATAGACTTTCTACTGACAGATGCAGCACATGAAATATTTCCCTATTCTGTACCGTACACATGAGACAACACTAACTATATTCTCCATTATTTTAGCTGCTAGTACCTTCTAAGCAGCTTTAGAGCTGCTTTTTATAATCATTCCTGATGACATTTTCCTGCCCTTGCACTCACATTGCTAGGGACACAACTACAGTAGCTGGTTTTTGGCTAGAATAATATAACTGTTAATGCCAAATTCATACTGTTTAACCACATTTCCCGTCCCCCCTTTTTATTTCCTGCTTATTATCATCCTTTGCAAATACAGCTAGAGTAACTTTTCCCTAAACACTCAACTCTCTGCTACTGAGACAACTTTGCTTTTGTGAAAAACAGAGCATGCAGCTCCTACAGGCAGAGTGAGCTCAATACCATTGTCTTACTGTCTAAAGAAATGATACTTGTAGGGCTTTGCAGCACAGTAAAGGCACTGCCCTGCCACTTTAGTTAGGGTTTAGTTCCTAAGGCAGAGCTCCTGGGAGCTGCAGAATATTAGCAGGGTCAAACAGATTACCAAGTCATGAGGCTGGAAGATAGAGAGGACAGTGCTCTTCTGAGGGCAGATATTCCCCTGATGAAACAATTGCTACTGCTGTGCCTCTGGGAGTAGCTATGGTAGAAGACTATCATCTGAGAGCCGGACAAGGAAGAGAGGCAGGTAACATTCTTTACAGTGAGAGGACAGAGAGGAAGGTAGAACAGACAATTTCTGCTCCACAGCCAGAGGTCATGTTAAAGAAAGGAGTAAGCAACTTTTGAAGCTGGGGCAACGGAGGCTATTCTGGCCAAGTGTAGGAGAACGCAAAACAATTCGCTAAAGAGATGGTGCCTGGAGAGAGCAGGAGGGAATTCACATTGCATTCTTTGACTTTTCTTAAAATACTATACACCTGTTCAATGGCACCAGGCCAGATTTCATGCCAACTGCTACTTCTCCAGCAAAGCTCTCTAACTGCATGCAGCATGAGTGAAAGCCTTTAAAGGGAAAAGAAAGGTTTATTTATGGGTTTGTTTCTGGGCAGAGGTGTTGGGTGACAGTAAGATACCTGCTTCTGAATGAGCTCTTGACCCTTTTCTGGATGCATCTGCACCAGGTTGAGCTGGGGAGAAACTGACCTCCGGAAAGGATAAATGTCACGGACGTAGGTCTGCCAGGAAAGGAAATAAGTGTATTTTAAACAAACGTAATCGTAACAGTATCACTCAACACAATGGAATAAAAGGCCCTTTAGTCCTTTCTGAAGCTTTTGGGTAGGGGCTTTCAGATGGTGTCAGGCATCAAGAGAAATTTGCTCTTTTCTAAGCAAGCTAGACATTAACGACTTAAGAGCAAGGGACTCCACTTCTGCCTCTTCCCTGTTCTGTCAAACTCCAATCTTTCACCACACACAACTGAACACCCAAGATGTAGTGCCCACAGGACGGAATTCTGTCTATTTACAGGCTGCTTGTTCTCCTTCAGATAACCCTGATGTTTAAAAAGGGACAAGATGGAAAGAACAAAGTCATCTGGACCTGACCTTTGCCTTACCTTGTTGTAATGAATAAGATTCCATCGCTTATCCATTAAAAAGTAATGAGAAGACTGTGTTTCAGGTATATTAAAAAACTCCAGACACTCCTGAAAAGGAAGAAAAAAACCCCATCCTATTAATTATCAGCTGTCTTGTACAAAGACCACAGCATCCGAAAGCAGAATATCCAGCTAATAATGTATAAAGGCACAAAACATGCATGCCTCAGTCAGGTTGGTACACTGTTCTGGCATTAATTCTTAATTTCTTTTTTTAATCATAAAGTACATGAATATGTTTGTGATAATCAAGGCATGCTGACAGCACAGTCCTGAAGACTGATGTTACTTATTTCAATGTCTTCATATCGCACACATTTGTCTGGCTATATAAGCCACATGGGTATTGCACCTTCCATTTCTATACTATGTATTTATCAAGCTTTAGTGATAGGGGATGTACAGAGATACTAAAGTTCCAATCCTTCAAAGCACCGAGATGTGTGATTCCCATTAAAATTTAATATAGTTGGACAAACTGAAGGCTTTTACAAATCCGTTTCCTATGTGGCTCAGTTAAGGCCATCCAGGAAGTCTTTGGCAGAAGGGGAAACTGACCTCATATCTCCTAGATCCCAAGATATCGTTGTGGTTACTAAACCATCAATTCCACTCTGATCTTAATCACTCTGTTTCTTCAGTGTTGATAAACCCAAGCATTTAAATGATACATGTATTTATCCAAAGGGTAGTATACAGCAAATAACCAACAAGCTGCCGTGTCTTTAAATGTAGTTGCATTTGTGGGGTTTTGGCTGTCTGTAAGGTCAGGGAATTTCTCTTGTCGTTTAACATGGGAACCTGTTTCTTGCAACCAAGTTCTCTTCACAGGAGACGGAACTGCCTGTCAGCAAAACTTGCCTCCCCAACACTGAAACAGGATGATCAGGGAGAATGTATTGCTGGCATACAGGTATGGCAGGTAAAGGTACTAATAAGCACTTTGGTTCAAAAACTCAGTCCTACCTTCAGAAGAGCCTCAAACTGTGTGTCCTCATGGACTGGTAACTGAGTTGGGATGTCACACTCATTCTGTCCATGCACGACAAGGGTTTTTGTGCCTGAAGAAAGAAAAGCAGTTGCTTTCTCCCTGGCCTCTTTAATTAACTTGATTTCAAAAGACTGCCCATGGAGGAAAAGCAATAGTTAAAATTCATTCCTGGGCAGAGAGACAATGCCAGTCCTGTCTGGAATCCATTATGTAGCGTTAGCATAGTCTCACACTTCCACAGTTAATGAGGAATCGATCCGTTCCTAAACAATGAGCTGGCTTTAGCAGCAACTGTCACTCTGAGGAAGGAACAAACCTAAAAGGGCAAATCTGTTTTTCAGCAAGATATCTCTTGCCTGACTCGTGACAGCCTAGGCTCATAGCATGCTCTTCTTGGGCGCTCTCAAGACTTAAATGAGAGGTTGCATCAAATCAAACTGAGCCCGAATGGTACAGTCTTACACTGATCATCCTGCCAGCCTTTCACAGCCTAACTGGCACAAAGGTCTGGGCTGAAAAGACTATTCTAATTCACTTTCTGTTTGCTTCTTTTAGAGCTCTTAAAGTGGCTTTCTGAATCTCTGGGAATTAGTGTTGGAATTTACTAACTGAATCCTCAACTCAAGGAAAACTTACTTAGAATATGCAGCCATTTGTAGCAGGTCTTTTTCTGATCCAGTTCTGATGGATCTCCTTTTTTGCTAGAATTGGTCAAGAACTTGGAAGTGAAGGAGATTTAAAGACTCATTTCTTATACCTGGCATTGAGGCAGTCACCAGCAGCTTCACTTCACATTGTTCCTTCTTCATAGTCTGTTTGAGATCCTTGAAGAAGAGTCCTTCTACGTAACCCACCACTTCCCAAAGGAAGGTAAGTGTGGCAGAAATGGCATCCATGCCCCACTCACACGGAGTGCGTACAAAATACATGATTAGTCCCACCTGCAGGTAATAAGTAAGAGGAATATCAGGTTATACACAATCTTACCTGTGCAGAGCACTGTATAAACACAGAACAAGAATATTGTTCTTCTACCTTTCTTCACTCAGAGGGATAAACTCATTAAACAGACATCCTGAAAGTTTATACATACTACAGAACAATCTGTCTGTACTATTCTTCCTTTTTCTAGAGAGGATGAAGGTTGGAGGCAAAAAGTACTGTTGCAACCCAGCCTCAAAAGCCACTGTAGATGAGGAAAAGGGAGAACCTCTGCAGTAAGAGACTTCCTATGCCTTCTGCTCTGGTCTGCTGCCACATAGACAACTCTCAAACAACAGAGGGCTCCTGGGGTAGCATACATGTTGTCTGTTTCATCTCCCAACTGCAACAAATGCATTTTCCAGTCTTGAAGGAAGCTGCTAGATTTGCTCCAATAGGACTGTCCAAGAGCAAAGCACTTTCTGAATCAAAATTAAGTAAAATAATTAAAGGTTTCTGGCACTGGGATCGTTCTATTGGTCTACAACTCATTGTTTGTGGTTCAATTCAGAAATCCATGACAGGTTGCTTAGGGGTTTAATAAAAAGTTGAAAGTTCCGTTTCCTCTCCCTGGAAGGACTGAAAGGCTGGTGTAAGCCTGGCGACTCGCACCCACAGCCAGAAGCAGATATAAGCCATATAGGGAAAGCTAAGAGCATTTATTTCCTCGCAGATCGTGACATTAACTTTTTAAAAGACACATGCAGGCAGAGGTGAGATTCTGGCCTGCACAGTGGACCCACAAGCTACTCACCAAGTAGTTAAAGAGGATATGAGATGTCTGGGCAGGGAAGTCTCCAATGTTCAACAAAAGCTTCCTTAACATATACATCAGCTCATCCTGGAAGAAGAGCACATATTTTTTCTTTCCATCACAAAATGGAGAATGAATTTCTCCCTTTTGTCCTCTCTGGCTTTGTTTCTTGCCATTTTTCCATACTCCCTTGTTCAGCCCTGTCTCTCTATGCATGAGGTAGAACTATATGCTTGTGACTGCTCCCACATTTCCCAAAATAAGCCCTGGGGCACAGCACCCGGTCCATGTCTTTCTTTTTTCTCTCAGACAGGCCAATACCTCCTATTGCAATTTGTACCGACTGTACCACCCTGATTCTCCATTCCTCTCCCTGTGATAATCCCTGTGTTGCTTAACACAACAAATGACTACCTAAATGATCCGTGAAATCTAGTTCGGCACAAGTCACTACCTGTGGCTGCTGGGTAGCAGGTGCAGGCAGAATCTAACTTTTCTTCCTTTAGAGGTTGCCTGCTCTAAGTGTAGACTAGTACATTTCTTATGGTGGGAAGGGGTTGTAGAGAGGAAGAAATCTTACTGTCAGCTAAGGACAGACAGACTGTATTATAAATTTATTGTATGGCACTCATCCTCTTAAAACACAGCAGATTTGAGTTAGTGTTATGGGCATGAATACGCATAGGACAACCTATGCCAGGGATATATCTGCTGAGAGCTTCCAAGGAAATACACCTGTTTCTGTGTTCCATACTCATGGTTGTAGTAGGCCTATGAAGAGATGGTAAAACAGCAAACTATGATAGCTCAGAGGCTTCTGAGGCTGGACAGCGTATAGCTTCCTTCTCAAAGACACTTAACAAACAGAAGGGACTCTGCACTTAACTAGAAGATTTGAGGACTACGGCTGAGAAGGCTCAGGAATAGTGAGGTCACTGAGACATGATTATTCAAGGAACCAAAAAGCAGATTTTCCTGGTCTTTCTCAAGGTTTAATACTAATTTTGTAGTCAATGCTTAGGTGGTGGCTTGGAAGATGAGGACAGTGACATTATTGATATACCCCAAGTGTACAGCTGAGAAAGTGGTATGGAGAGTCTCAGTGCCTTTCATCCAGTCAGAACTGGTATGCCTGTCTTCCATAAAGCACAGCCATGGCATTAGAAAGCAGTCTAATAAGCCAGGGAGAGACAAGGCCACCCCCATCTTTCAGAGAAAGCTGAACATTGTGGCACGGGTGGAGGCAATATTACCTGTGTTAGATAGAAAGGGTTGTGCTTCAGTAAGCAGCTGTTCAAAGCTTGGCTTAGAGCAAGTCAGATCCTTAGTGGTGGTAAATCGGCTGTGTCCTATTTATATTAGTCGACAAAGATAGAAGCCAACTGATGATATGGCCTAAAAGACTTTGAGCTACATTGTAATAGCAAATGTTTTTCTCCAGTGAAGCCCACAGAGCGTTTCCGCTTGCAGATGTGCTCCGCTGCTCTAAGCAACACATAGATCCACAGGGAAGAGGAAGAGTTTACCTGTCTGTTGCTGATAGTGAGCTTCTCAAGGAAATGGCGCAGAACTGTAGAGGGGTCTTCAATTAAGCAGTTCCACAGGACCTGCTGAGCAACAGCGCTTACTGTAAAAGAGAAAGAAAACAAAGTCAGAACCAACCTTGGAAAAGCCTTGAACTGGTACACTTAGAAGCAAACGTTCTTGACATTTTACCACAATTGTCATGTTTTGTACTGAAACACACAGGAGCCTCTTTGATGCACTAGGATTCCTAGTCACCAGCACGGTCATCTCAAGCAATAATGACAGGTCTAATATTTGAACCTTCCCTAACTACTGGTGATATGACAGGAAGCCCTTCACCACTGTAGTCAGAGGAATAATAAAGAAATAACTATTTGAATTCATAACTCCAGATGGACAAATCTGGCAGTTAAAAAACATAAATTCATGTACTTTTTTGTTCATGCATAGAAGTTCAATTTCACAGTGATTCATTGAGTGATTTTATCTGGTATTGGTGAACAGTATTAGATAGCCAGCAGGGAACTGTATTGATGATCAGCTCCCCAAAGTGTAATTAATTGCAATCCTGTGATGATTAACAGCAACAGAGAATTATTCATTATTTTGTTTTCAGTACTCAGTTCCTGATCACAAAATGACACATACATTATTTAGGTGGCTGACTACTTCCACCCAAAACTGAATACAAAACGTAACAGAAAGTTAAACGTGCAATCAGCTGACATGATGAGTGAAGAGAAGGGAAGGAAGGGCAAGTCCACCACCTGTAAACATTTTAGAGAAACAAATACAGAAAAATGCATTATTGCTTTATAAATACATCACAGCCCCTAAGAAAAATGTTCAAGCTGTGTATAGGTGGCTTTGCATTTGTCATAGGATCAAAGAAATGTTGGTGGGAATAGACCTCTGGAGGTCTCTCGCCCAAGCCCCGCTTGGAGCAGGACCGTCACCTGCACCAGATTATGTCAACTGTGGCTTTGCCTAGCCAATGCTTGATAACCGCTGTGGATGGAGAATCAACAGAAATTGTACTATGCTCCTGGTTATGAAGTTCCTTCCAAATTTCTAACTTGAAGTTCCCAAGTTGTAACCTCTAAGTTAGGAAACAAAGAGTTAGAGGAACTCTTTTCATCACACCAAATAAGCCCAGCCTCTGCAGCCACTCCTCAGAGAACAACTGTTTTAGGCCTCTTACCATCCTGGTATCCCCCCGCTAGACCCTTTTCAGCTTCTCAGTATCCTTCTTGAATTGGGGGCTTCTTTAGGGCCCCAAAAGAGGGAAAAAACCCTCAAAACCAAAACACAAATCATGGAGAAAAAAAGGATAAACCCTACAAAGTCACATTTCTGTTGCGAATTTACTTTCAAATAGTTTGTGAGGATTTAATAGATTATTCATTAACTTTTTAACAAACACATATACTCATAACAATACATAGCACATAATACTTCTAGGAAACATGAACTGTGAGCAAATACAAGGTTGTGTTACACCTCTTTTCCACTTTAATTATGGCACCTAACAAATGTAAGCCATTGTTCAAAGTGCCAGCACGTTCTACCACCCTGAGCAAGAATCCCTTGAAGTTTAATCTAGGTCAGTACCTGCCACTCCATCCTCCCGGACTTCTCCATCTTCCATCAAATGGACAATGGGGAGCACTGCTGCACAGATGCATGCTGGAAACACAGCTTGGGGTGGTTGTGGCACATGATGGTTTGGAGTATGCTCTGTAGTGTGTTCTTCATCTGGAGCAGTAAGAAGAGTACAAGGTGAGTGTTAGTGAATAAGCTGTGGTATTATCCAGGTAGGTTAGATAAACATTTGTGTCAGGTGCTGTACAAACAGAACAAAATGATAGGCTGTCTGATCACTGCACAAGCACAGCAGGTTTACTGCGATCTCCAAGAAGCGACTGAGCCTCCAGTCAACTTCTTGATCAAGAGTTTTCATTGTAAATATATATTATTTCAATTTACATGTCTTTGCTTGTAGGGAATCCTTCTTTTTGATGAAATCCCGTTTCAATACCGTTCTTCAGCTAGAGTGCTCTCCATGGCACTACTCTCTAAATGAAACATGAGAGGTAAGGGGAGACGTTGTGACAGCAGGGGTGAATAAAATAATGCAGGTCAGTAATTTATTATAAAGTGGCTCAAGCTTGGGAATACATTCAGGAAGGACGTAATGTAAAAGGAAATGCCACCAGCTTTATGGATCAAGAGGAAAGGCTTCCAGAGGATGAAATCCTATGAAAGGACAGTTCAAAGTGAAGTCAACCCACCTTCTGCACTGACTGCTGACCGCACTGACCAGACAGAGCCGCGGCGGAAAGAATAGTTCCTATGAGATGTACTGGAGGTGCAGGAAGGACTCACAGAGAGACGGCGGGAGGCCAGGTTGGCAACTTCTTCTACTGACAAAGAGAATGGGAAATGTCAATCCAGATCCAACTGGCAGACTTTAGGGAACTTTCTGAAGGACAGCACTTACAACCAAATTGGAGCATTGAAAATTCAAGTCAGGTAACACTCAAAATGCACAACTTAAAATCTATAAAGATCAGTCAGATAGGTAATGTGCTCATGCTTTGGGAACCACCAGATTATGGTTCAACAAGAGGGCTCAGTGCTTTGGTAAGTCACATTGTAACTGAGTTGGCTCTATAGTTCTTTTTATCTACACCCTGTTAACCATCATGGTTGCTGGTGCTCAGTTTTTCCTAAGAATTGAGATTTCTGCTCACAGATTTCCCAATGTATGTTTAGATCTGAACATCACTTTACTCACCTACATGGCACATACCTTGGAATGCCTTTAATGAAATCTTTGTGCCCTGTTAGCCTAGACCAATGAAAATCCTCACCCAAAGACTAAGCTTTTCATGACTTACGTCATATAACTTTGGCTGTCTGAAAGTTTGGTACTGAGGCTGAGCTGGTCATCCAGTCTCCCCCACTATTCACCATAAAGGTAGAAAACTCCAAGGGCAATTCAGCCTATCCTAAGCTATGTGCCTTAAGACAGATACTGCCAAAAAGTGATTCCTCTCACCTTTTAATTATTAAAGGGTTAAAGTTAGGAAAGACAAATTTCATTCCTAGTGTGGCATATTCTCATTATATTAAATCCTGCAAGATGCTGGGAGCTTTGAGATGTTAAATGCTGGAAAGCTCAAATGAAGTTGGGGGGGACAAGGGGTAGGGGGCTTCAGGTCATGTAGTGAATACTTAATACGTCCAAGGTTTTGTGTTTTTCTTGTAATTTTTAATTACACTTTTTCCCAATGACTTGGACTCTTCAACAAATTAATGCGGTTGCAACTTTCCTAACACTAACAATCAACGTTCCTGGACATCATACTCCTAAGCAGTGCTCTATGCTGGTGGCAAGTGCTCTCAAGATCCTGGAATGAAGTTCGTGCCCCTGGAGCACACCTTCTTCTTCCTGCTCTGAGCTTGGTGTGCAGGTTGGCTCGTAGCAGGCCTCCTGAGTGATGGGGATGGCAGTGATGAGACTGGCTTCCCGGCCCAGGCGTTTCTTCTCTTCTTCCTGCTGCAGGTTCTTCAGGATGTGCTCTGCTCGCTGATGGGAACGTGAAACAGCTCTGGCTGAAAATGACTTCTGTCAACAAGAAAAGAGAAAACTAACAGCTTCAGGCTGTGTTTCAAGATGCACACATCCTGCATTTTCTGCCAGAGACCTCAGTGACATTCAGCAACTCAGTTTCTAAATACAAACCAGACTAGTGCTAGCTGTGCAGAGATTCATCAGGAAACTCCTCTTGGGGCTATGTCTGCAATAAGCCTTGATGCAGACTTCTCCCAAGAGACACCACATGAACCAGTGCAGAGAAAATGATCTGTGAGGCAGTTCAAGTGAACTAATCTCCTCTTGGAGGAAGAACAGCTCTGTGCTCCTAAGATCTGAGTTACTGTCTCTCACAGGAATATGATATGCAGTACAGTACCTCAGTGAAGGAACAGAAAAGCCTTATGCCCATGTAGGAAATTCTGTGTGCCCTACATGGACTGTGTACTAGATTTTTCCTAGCTGAGGAAGACAAGAAAACTCAGAGTTTAGTCTACATCTTTTGGCTTAACTTCCCCTGTGCCACTACAGAAAAAAACCCAGTGCTTACTCTCACAATGTCTGCTTACCGACTGATCTTCATTTATAGGATCTTGCACACTCCCGCTGCACTGAGGGACCCAGGGGGGATCAAACATTGGCACAGATGGCATCCCCAGGACGGGAGAAGGCAGAGTGAAGTTTATACTTGGAGGAGGGATCTAAACAAAAACAGGAAAGACATTTTGTTACATCAGACTACTTTTAATGTTAGTACTGCTAATTAAACATGAGCACAAGTACCCAAGATATTAATTACCTCTGCAAATCTTTCTCAACTCCATCTCTCACTACGCTGTAACACCACATATGACAAATTTATTTCTTTCTCTGATGTTTTTCCTGATCTGTCCCCCCATCATACTCTCCCCATTTTATACAAGAGTTCTACACACCACCTCCCCAACTAGTGTGAGTTACACAACCATTTTCTTCTCTAAACAGATTTTCAGGTCATTTCATGGCAGCCCGTCATGACACATCTATTCCACAAGGCAAGCTGTAAATGGCAACATTGTGTTTCATGCATCCTATCTACCTTAAAGATCTGCTGTGCTCCCTCTTCCATCCTTGGCCAGACTTGATACCTAAACCTCCAGAGCGTGTGAAATTTGAGAATGGCGTTCAGTCTTTGCACCGTCTCTGGGTGATGAAATTCGGACATCAGCATGTCAGAAACAGCCTCTGGCACTTTCACGGCACACAGCAGGAACATGGCAGCTGCAGGGAGAGAACATCTGATCATCTGTTTTCCTTAATAACATGTTTATTTGGCAGAGAAAAACTGCAGCTGTACAACCCCCCCACCAAAAGAAACCTAATCTTGGTTCCCGAAATGAGATCAGCAGTCTACCAGGCCTAGCAAAAATTGTACTGCTTCATGAAACAAGCACGTGTGATTCCACCTTTTGGAGTCACACCGCATTACATGTGAGGTTTGTAAAAGCTTCTGGAAAACCTGCTTTTAAAATAAAATACAGCTTTGCTTTTCTCACTAAAAATCTCAGTCATGACTGGTTTAAAATAAAAGGCATCTCTTGAAGTAACAAGATCAATTGAGTCTGGCTTTCAAAGATTCCACTTCCAAGTGATTTCTGTGACGATTAATAAAGGCTGGTTTAACAGAAGTTCTGCCTTCCCCTCAGAGCAGGAGACAGTGCCCCAAGTAGAGCCTCACCTGTCTGTTTTCCTAGATAAAACCACAAAGAAAGGTTCTTAGTTAAATGGGCACCATGCAATGATCACAATCTGCCTCCAAGAGAAAACGGAGTTGCTACAAATTGCGAGACAAAGGACCAGATCACAATGGAAAACAGCACAATAGAAGCTGAGCTGGCCCCTAGTTATTTCAATGGAGCATATCAGAATATAACCAGACACAGTCAAACTCCAGACTGATGGAGGCCAATTAATTTAGAAGGGTGTCTGAGGGACATTGACCAGGAAACAAAAGCAGAAGGAACACAGTTGCTGTGGGAGTTCAGTGGGTGTCAGAGAGTCCATGGCTTCTTTGACCGGTAGCTCACCACAGAGCACTGGAGACAATTTCTCTAGATTCGGTGGCCATTCCTCCGCAGTAGAAAGAGGACATTTGCCATGGTGTTTGCCTCAACACTTAGTCGGAAGGTGCCCGGCATGAGAGCTGTCTGAACATTGCAGAAAAACAAGGCTGCTCTTTGACTGCCTAGGTCCTGCCTTGCACTGCGAAGTGCATTCCCATTCCAGCTCCAAAGTCCTGCTCCGAAT
Source organism: Cariama cristata (assembly GCF_000690535.1). Classification (NCBI taxonomy): domain Eukaryota; kingdom Metazoa; phylum Chordata; class Aves; order Cariamiformes; family Cariamidae; genus Cariama; species Cariama cristata. Next base: position 56,813 of record NW_009633573.1, read on the forward strand.
CTGTAGGGACCTTCCTGCTTCACCAGCTCAGAGAACTTTCTACTCTTTGGCCTTTTCAATGTAACTATGTCAAGTCTCAGCAGGACTAATTTAAGTGTGAGCTCCTACTGGAGTAACCAAAAAAGGAAGTACAGCCTTGGCAGAGGTCAGGAGATGGTGCTGGTGTACACTAACGCAGGAGTTCTTTTTAGCCAGCTTGTGATAGCAACATTAGGAGTTTTCAGGTTTTGACCTTGGTGAATGTAATTTATGCTTGGGCTGAAATCGCTCGCTACTAAAAAAGCTACTACAGACCCTCAAATGGATTTTAACGCTTCCTTCAGGAAGGGCAGAAGGAGGAAGATGTATGTCAAAGGCTGCTTTGGAGGAGCAGCCAGCTAGCACTCCTCAGGAACAGCAGCAAAGCTTTGTTCCCTTCCCTGTGAGCCACAGCAAGTTTTTGATAAGACAGAGAGTATCCAGAATTATTCCCCCAGAAAGGGACTTGAAGGGGAGAAAGGAGTGCAGTTACAGGCAGCTTGTTGCTCTTCTTTACTTTGCTCCTTTCTCAAGGAGTGTGTGATTATCAGTCTTTCATTGTACCTGTCCCATGTAAATGTCTCTTTCTTCAGTGACCAGAATCGTGCATGGAAGTGCTGTGTTCTAGGTAATTGTATAATGTGCTTTACAAAAACATTTACACTTTGGATCTCTAATGAATTACATCTTCTGATGCATCCTGACTGTGTTTATTGTTTCCACAGCTGAATTCTGCTCATTAAATCAGTCATCTTCTGGCCTAGTGATGTACTCTGAACCTGTATCAGTTCCATGGGAGAAGATCCAAGCTTGTAACAGAAAAATTCTTCTTATTAGTTTGCAAGGACATAATCTTACACTTTGTAGTAATGAATTTCATCCCATGTCTGGAATTTCTTTTTCAAGGTAATACTTTCACAGGTATATGATGTTCTAATCTTCTTCTGTCTTAAACATGCCTCTCAACTATGTGTCATCAGCAAATGTCATCTGCACAATTTCATACCAAGTGGAAATGCAAAATACAGATAAATACCATACCCGTAAGACTACTTATTGAGCAATGCTGCTGTCTCCATGCAATATGAGAATTTTCCTTTCAGCACAACAGAGGAGCTATGACAGTTCCACTCTCATCCCCTTTCTTAGTTTCTATATCAGCCCCCAACTGGTACTAACAATTTCCACGAGGCAACATACAAAATACGTCAGTAACTCTGAACAGGTTAAATCACTGTGTTTCCTGTGCCTAGAAACCCAGCTAAACACAAACACTAATTTTGATGCTCTCTAATCATCCACCACAACCAGGGGCTGAGAGATTGCCTTCCCGATCCTTCTGACTGCTTCTTTTGTCCAGATCACAAAAACACATGGAGGTCTATGAAAACCAAACAGCTCCCAAGAAACCCTTGGTGGTATTCAGACTCCTCCACTACAAAGCTGTCTTGCAAGGTCCTGTGATCTACTATGAGTTGTGCAGCCAGGGTAGCCATACTAAGTGATTTTGTTCTCTTACCTGCTGCTCCAGCCATATGCTCATCCACACTGAGCAGGAGCTCCCACGCTGCTGGCTGGATGTCCCCGTACATCTCTTCTGTGAGGATAGGAGCTGCCTTGATTAGCAGTGACAAGGGTGCAGGGGAGAGGCTCATTACCTGCAAAAAAAACAAGTCATGCCTTACAGCTGAGCTGTGCAAACTGTCCACAGTGAACAACACACTCAGTAATTTTACCTAGTTTTGGTCTGCAGATTACCCACCGATAACCTCCCGTTTCAGCCATCTCAGATAATGCTCCACAGAAGAACTTTGCTTTCAGCCTACACTGAGCAGTGTTTGCAAGCTAGTTCCTTGATTCTTTTGCTAGTCACTCATGTCACCAAAACACTGATAAAGAGGATAAAAGGAAAGCCAAACTCTCCCAAGGTGGTGCACAAACAGTGATACAGATCCATGAAATTCCCACCAGAACAGGCCTCTGAAGAGCCTGTTGCTTCTTCAGGAACACTGAACAAGAACGAGCAAAGAAAACTATTGCTGTAAACTGACAGGTTGTATTCAAACACATTTGTGGATTTAAAATTTTTTTTATATTTACTTTTCCTTTTTTTTTGTATCTCCAATTCTGATGCATGTGTCACTATGGGAAGCCAGAGACGCAGACTGCGATTTAATGGAGCTATGTGTTTAAAGGATTCTTTGATGAGGTTGCCTTAAGAGGCTTAAATTTAGCATTACTCAGCTGGGGAAATCATGCAGGGCTGAACTGATTGATATTCAGGAACAGTTCTTCACACAGGCCTGGAGATCCATATACACTTTCCTTCTTGTTGCAGTCTAACCTGATATCTATGTATCAGCCTCTCTAACTAGCGTCTGGCCTAGTCAGTACCTGGTGTCTGATGTATTTTAGCATTCCAGAGTCCTTCTTCCCTTCCAAGTTGATATCGATCACCCTCTTTTTTAGAGAAGGAGTTCTCAAGCATGACTTGTCTGAGCACTGGAAGGAAAAAAAAAAGAAATTGGAGTTCACATTTTGTTTTCCCAAAATGTGGAAAGGGAGGAGATCACGTACAAGAGGAATTTCCTTACACTGGAAGCCGTCTAGTACCAGAGCTGTAGCGCAAAACCTTCTCCTGTGCTGGCAACAGGCCTTGTATCAGTGAGACGACATATCTCATCCGATTTTCTTCTCTTTCTAACAATGCTTTTCCCAACAAAAGCTTAAGGCAGAAGCCAGTAAACCAAATGAGGAATGTGAATGATGCTCTGTGTAATCTTCACAGGTGGCACACCCATGTACTTCAGAAGAACAGTACTTTGAGCAGATTAGAGGTAAAAAGTTTACAGCTTCCCTCTAAAAAATTACCAATTGAGGTGTTTAGTGTGCACTACAATAATTCCTCTCATAGAATCATGGGATCATTTAGGTTGGAAAAGACCTTTAAGATCATTGAGTCCAACTGTTAACTAAGACTGCCAAGCCCACCACTAAACCATGTCCCTAAGTGCCTCATCTACATGTCTTTTACATACCTCCAGGGATGGTGACTCCACCACTTCCCTAGGCAGCCTGTTCCAAGGCTTGACAACCTTTTTGGTGAAGAAATCTTTCCTAATGTCTAATCTAAATCTCCCCTGGCACAACTTGAGGCTGTTTCCTCTCGTCCTGTCACTCATTACTTGGGAAAAGAGTCTGACCCCCACCTTTCAGGTAGTTGTAGAGGTTGATCAGGTCTCCCTTCAGCCTCCTCTTCTCCAGACTAAACACCCCCAGCTCCCTCAGCCACTCCCCATCAGACTTGTGCTCCAGAGCCTTCACCACCTTCGTTGCCCTTCTCTGGACTCGCTCCAGCACCTCACCTTGTCGTGAGGGGCCCAAAATTGAACACAGTATTCAAGGTGCCGGCCTCACCAGTGCCGAGTACAGGGGGACTATCATTTTCTTGGTCCTGCTGGCTACACTATTTCTGATACAAGCCAGGATGCCATCAGTCATCTTGGCCACCTGAGCACACCGCTGGCTC
>NW_009633574.1:0-868 GCF_000690535.1 Cariama cristata
GGGAGCCTGCAGGAAGGCGGCGCCGCGGCAGAGACCGGCCGGAGCGGGGCTGCCCGCAGCGACCCGGGGGGTGCGGGGGTGCGGGCGGAGGCTCTATAAGCAGGATGGACAGGCAGAATCTATGAGAAGAGAAATGAGTGTTGCTGGGAGGGACGTGCTCGGGGAGAGAACCAGCACCTTTCTGGAGCCCGGTGGATCCTCCGTCCCTCTCAAAAACAAGAGCAAACCCAGCCCTCCTTTCCAGCACTTTCTGGGACAGCTTGTCTCCCCAGCTGGCATCAGGACTCACAAGGACATGATCCTCCCTCCTCTTCCTCCGTCCATAGGTGTCTCATGTAGAGGGCAAATGCCCACCGACTCTGGCCCAGCCCCCTCCCACCAGACAACCTGCTGAGCTCAGCCTTCACCTCCTGATTCCTCAGGGTGAACATGAGCGATTCGACAGGGGCATCTTTGTGGCCCAGAAGTCAGCAGCCCTGCTGTGCCCAGGGTTCTGGGATCCTGTCCTCACGTACGTGAGACCTCGGGCACGTAAGAGCTGGCCACTACATTGAGGTAGGCGGTGCAGATGGAGAAGGTGTGACCCTTGCCTAAGGCAGAGTGGGACCTCAGCACGGATGAGCTGATGCACACATAGGAGGTGAGGATGAGGGTGAAACAGATCACAGTGATAAAGCCCATGTCAAGGAAGATCAGTACCCTCTCAGTGAGGTTGGTGCCCCCACCAACTGGCCTCAGCACAGTTTGGATGTCACACGAGGTGGATGGAGCCAAAGCTAACGTTTACTCTGTGCATTCAGGAATATGTGGGGAAAGGAGCAGGGATCCACACAAGGAAGCTGTGGCAGGAGGGATGGGGCTGCCATTC
>NW_009633575.1:0-537 GCF_000690535.1 Cariama cristata
CGTCTCCAGAAGCCCCTGCGTGAGGAGGGGCTCTGGCCAGGGGCGAGCTATGGCAATAATGGTCGCTGTTTCTTCTTTCCCTCTCCCAGAGGCCACAATGAGGATGTGGTTGTCTGTTGCTCCCCTGAGGATGCTGTCAGCTGTACCTGCAGCAGGCTTGCATGGTCTCATGGTCTCTGCCTGGTCTCACTCTCCTTGTGGCATAGGGGCAAAAAAGGACAGGCAGAGCACTTACTGGCTGTGGACAGGAGCAGCCATGACTGAAGCTGGAGAGGCCAGAGAGAGGGAAAGAAGAAGAAACTGAAGGCTATCCAGCTGCCTCCTGCTTGCTAGCTGTCTCCCACTGCAGGCAAGAGAAGGATCCCTCTTCATAGTCTGCAGCAGACCATGCTGCCAACCACAGGGTCTGTATGCGTCACCAACAGTGTGATGCAGCTGTGTAGAACGCGAGTGAGTGAGGCTATGTATCTAGGAAGCTTTGTCTTCTAAGAGCTGAGAGACAACTATGTATTCTGTTAGGTGGAGGACAGCCAAGCA
>NW_009633576.1:0-245 GCF_000690535.1 Cariama cristata
TTCCCGCTTTTCTGCCCCAAATTTCCCCTCGGGAACCCCCGTTTGCCCTTTCTGAGCCTCCTTGTCGCTCCTGAACGCCCCATGTTGTGCTTTTCAGCCCCTCGTTTTCCCCTTTTGAGCCCAGTTTTCCCCTTTTGAACCCTACTTTTGTCACTTGAACCCCAGTTTCCCCCTTTTATCCCAATTTTCCTGCCCTGAATATCTCTTTTCCCTTTTTGACTCCAAGTTTTCCCCCTTTTCACCCC
>NW_009633577.1:0-4862 GCF_000690535.1 Cariama cristata
CCGCCTCAGCGCTTCCCGCCCGCGCAGCTCTGCTCTCTGCTCCCGTCAGTGCCGGAGCGGCGCGGGGTGACAGTCCTCCGATTGACAGTCCCGGGGTCGATACCCTCTAAACCCCAGGCTCCCCCAGGAAGAAACGCATCCCCAGCCCCGGTGGAGGGAAACCCTCCTCAGAGCCAGGGCTCCCCTCAGGGCCCTCATCGGCCGCTGCCTCTCTGGCTTTCCGTGACTGGAAGTGGAGGAACGGGTAACGGTAGCCAAGCGCTTTACCATGTGTTTGCCCAAGATAATAAGGATTCCTGGCTGCCACTTGGCTCTTGTAACCCCCAAAGCGTTGTTACCTTTGTAACAGGGCAGACCCTCAGTCTCTGCAGCTCCCTAGGCCGGGCTCCTGGCAACCAGTGCGGCCATGCTGTGTCAGCTCAAGCCTAAGGACTGCTCTCCTCAGCAGAACGGAGATGTTACCATCTCTAAAATATTTAAGACAATGGGCTCTCGATGCCTACTAGGTTCATTAGAAGATTCTGGTAAAAAACCCTTACAGCGAAGTGCAAGGCCTTCCTTTTCATCTAAGCCAACATTGCCACCTCGCGCTGGTATGAGGAAAGTTCACTTCTCCTGTGCTCTCCTCAAATTGGTTGATTTTATGACCAAAGTAGTACTTGTAGAATCGGGCAAATACTATTTATGATTCGAAATTCTTTCATAGTCGATATCTTTCTTTCCAATTTAATTTTGTGGCTAAAGAACCATCATCTCTCTCCATCTCTCCATCATCTCAGTCTCTACGTCATCTTGGAAGCTGCTATGTTCCAGCAGCTTTACAAAGGTGAGGGTGTATAGCTGAATTCTGTCTCCAGAGGAAAGGGAAAATCTGCCTTTTGAATTCATCACAGGCTGATTTTTCTTCTCTATATGTGGCCGGAGAGCACAATGAAACAATAACACAGAAGGTATTTGGAAAAAACCAAGATTAGTACAAAGAAAATTGTGCTGAAATAATATGGAGGTGCTCAGAGAACAATCACAAGAAATTCAGCTCTCATAACAAGCTCAGGATAAAAACCAATTAAGTGCTCAAAAACATACGCATAAATCTAAGTTAACAATACTTCTGTGCTCCAGTAGTGCAGAGCAGTAAAAGCCGAGCAAAGCACCTTGATAAAATGTAAAGCAATCAAGCCACTTTTGCCCAGTAAAAGTCATACATATAGACTGCAAAACGTATGGTGCTAATAAACAGAATCAGAAATAATTTCCCGAGTACAAAAGCGGGTCTTGCTCCATTTCCCTGGCTTTATTGCAACGCCAGTGTTTTGTTCCTCTTGGACCACATGGGTTCTCTCTCAATTTCCTTTGTTGTCCTTCGGTCAAGGCACCAAACTGGCGGCGAGGTGAATCATTTTGACCTTTATTGATTGCCTTTGCACTGCAGAAGGAGCCGTACAGCGCTGACCATCGCTACCCTGCTAACACAGCTGTGGAGCTTCAGTTCCCTAAGCCTGTACTTGTGCTGATCACTGGAGAACATTTATGATGTTGCTATGTTTTTTTCTTTTCCAGTATGTGTGGATTTGGGGAAAAAAGGGGATTTGGGGAAAAGGCTGCCTGAGACTTGCGGGGCCTTAGAAGAGCTCTCATGGCATGTAAGGCATGCACTCAGCCGAGCTCCGCAGTCATTCCCAAGCACTCTGATGGGATAATCACCGCTGCCAACAGACTTTCTCTGTCCTTTTTGACTGCCTTTTTTGTTGCAGCACAACCAGGCCTGCAAGCCTTGGGTGCAGCCCTGTGGCGAATGTAGCCGAGCTTTATCACAGAAACAGTTTTTCAAGGAAATAAGCCGGTCAGCATATATTTATTGTCCATATAGCACATGCTTTATGTGGCTGACAGCAGAGCATATATTCCTTATTTTTTGCTGATTTCAGAAATACTTGGTGCAGAAGCAGAGACCTCGCATGCACGTTTCTTGGCAGTCAGCAGGCAGAAACCCACCCCTACCCCGAGGGCAGCAGGCAGCCAGCTGCAGGGCACCCATCACTCCCCTCCTGGGCCGGTACTGGGAAAGAAGAAGATTGCTGGGTACAATGTAAATCCATAGGAAACCTGGTTATTAGTTTTGCAGGTAGAACTTGTTCATATAGAAACAGTAAAATTATATTTGTGTATGTCATAGACTTCAACTAAGAAAACACTTTTGTCCAATAATGTTGAATACTTTGACAAATATTTCCATGCAGAGTATAAAAAATGCATATTCAAAGATCAGTGATGGCTTTAGCGGCTTTAAACTGGAAGAGGGCAGATTTAGATGAGATATTAGGTAGAAATTCTTCCCGGTGAGGGTGGTGAGGCAGTGGCAGAGGTTGCCCAGAGAAGCTGTGGCTGCCCCATCCCTGGGAGTGTTCAAGGCCAGGTTGGATGGGGCTGTGAGCAACCTGGTCTGGTGGAAGGCGTCCCTGCCCATGGCAGGGGGGGTGGAACTGGGTGGGCTTCAAGGTCCCTTCCAACCCAAACCGTTCTATGGTTCTGTGATACTCAGATGGCAGAAGGGCTAACAAGTAAGTGAGCAGTGTCAGGGACATTTCAAGATCAGGAGCCCTGAAAAAACTCAGCACTGTAATTCATTTATACTGTGTGACAAAAGCACCTATTTGACATAAATCATCCGTAATTTGGGAACTAACCTGATGCGTGCTGGTGTTTTATCAAAAGGCTCACATTTATAAACCCCAGCCACCAACAACCTAAATACATTGATGCTGTTACACTCCTGCACGTCGCACAGCGTACAACAGCAGCCTCGTGTCCATGCTTCTGAGTTTAATTTGTATATAGATGTCCCTGCAGCCACAGTGGCACCTACCACAAGGTAATTGTTACATGACTGAAGACCATTGAACCATTTTTTTAAAAATGAAGTTTGACCCTCAAAAACTCCTAAGTTTGGATTATTTCACAAACACAGGGGTCCCCAGAATTCAAATGGGTCAGGCATCTTGGCGAAAGCAATATACTCCTTTGCTCTGACTACAGTCACTTTTGAGTTTAAACTGAAATTTTGAGTTTAAGTCTGAACCCTGGATGGTTGTCTTTCCCCCCCACTTTCAATGTATTTTGCATATTTGGCAGCCTTTTCCAACTCACCCATCTTTCGTGGGCGTCACCTCCCGGCAGGCCCAGGGAAGGGGGATAACAAGAAAGTTCTTTCAAGTCAGGAACTGAAGGATAACTTTTGAACTTGTACTGGCTGTGTACACAGTGGGAATAGGAATTCCAGACCTTATTTCCTTTATGGAAAGCTTTAAACATCTGATCTCCTTCCAAGCTCCGGAAGAAAGGAAGGCTTGTTAAAAATCTGTCCTTGCCACAGAGGCTCCGGAGCAGAGCGTGTGTGGGTGGCAGGAAGGGCACCAGGCCTCTCCAGAGTCTCCCACACACAAGAATTCAACGCAACTTTCAAATCCTGCTCTACCCGACAGCCTTATGATATCATGAAAACCAAAATGAGCAAGTTTAAATAAGTTTAATAAATAAGAAATCACACAAAAAAATATAATTTTAAACAAGCAGTGAGTGGGGATTAACAATGAACAAATTGTACATGTAACTCTTGTTAAACTTTGCCCTCAACCACCTTTGATGTTTCAAGTTACTACATCCAGATCCTGAAAACAAGTACTTCTCTAGTAGTCCCATTTAAACCGTCCACTGTAAGTTTCCATCTTCTCAATCTCTTTCAAATGGAGATCTTCAAAGCAGCACCAACAGCTTATTTCTTTTCTTCTGACAACTACTGCTGCTCCAGCAAGCCTCCGCCTGCAGCGAAACATGCAAACCATTTGCCTGCAATTAAAAAAACCATATAAAGACAGTTGACAGGAGCATCTGTAAAGACCTCAAATTCAACCCTTAGCACTGACCAGTTAATTAGCTGACCTTCATTTTCATATAAAAGATGCAATATTAAACAAAATGTCTGCAACAGATTTTTAATTATTTTTTTTTTAATTTTCTGACCGTGCATTGTCTGCATCCAATCTAGGATTAACTCCACCGAGGAGGAGTTACTCCACTCTCAAGCATGCAGAGTGCTGCCAAAACCCAACACCATCCGGCACTAGAACAGCACCGGTGGTGCCAGGTGCAACTCGGCAGCGCCATTTCTCTCCCAGCAGCATAACACTATCACAGGCACTGAGCAGCAACGGGCAGCTGACTACCACTGGATGAAACAGAACTCAAAACCTGACTTTTTAAAGGACAGAAGGAAGTAGAGCCCCAAAAATACATCCCTCTAGTGATGTGGGCCTTGCTTCTAACACCTCCTCTCATCAGGGCTTCCTCCAGTGACTGGAAGCACCGCATGCTTTGCTAGGTAAACCAGGTTATTATTCCCACCCCACAGCACCAGAGGCTGGCACGACAGCCCGCTCGCAAGCCCGCAGAAGCCATCTAGTTCACTTCGCATGGCAGCACAAAGAGCCTTTTTGCCCATCTCCCCTCGGAGACCTCACCCACGTAGGCCGAAAGGCTCCCGAGCTCCCGCTGTGCCTCATGTGCGGGTTATTCCTTTACATCTTCTCTTCACAGGCACGGGTCCTGCTATTGCAAAACTCGGGGGGGGTTCATAAATGAAGGCCACCGGCGAGGACCCGTCACCCGAGGGCTGTATCCCCCAGACAGGTCTCTGCCACCCCCGACCTCCATCTTACAGCGATCCCTTCACACCCGCTTAAGCCACCTATCAGCTGGAAGGCCTGAAGAGAGCACAAGAGAAACATCACTTCAAATATTCAATTAATTAAATCTGTATTAATAGAGCTAAGCAGATGGGATCTGGCTTGCGGAAGGGAGGAATA
>NW_009633578.1:0-25265 GCF_000690535.1 Cariama cristata
ATGGGGGTACACCTTCCAGGCGGAGAGGTCAGCGGGGCTGCCCGCGGGGGGCCGGGACACACAGAGTGAGGCTGGGTTCCGTCCTCGGAAACGATGGGAGAAGCCCCCGGAGCGGGGCCGTGAGGGCAGGGGTCAGGCGGGGCAGGCTGATGGAGGAGAGAGGGGTTTCACCTGCCGTTTCAGGGCAAATTAGGGCAAATTGCCTCCCGAGGGCTTCGGCGTCTTAGGGTTGTGTAAGGGTTTATCACATCTTATCATAAAACGTTTCCCTCCCCCCCTTTTTTTTTATCATTACTATATCAGATTTGCACTTTTGGGAACTCCCAGTGCAGACTGGGCTATTATTTTCACATTCGGTGCACACTTAACTATGCTTGTAAAAGCTTTGAATCAGTTTTTGGAAATAACAGTGATGTCTAAGAGGTTTCTGAAAAAGAATCAGGTTTCTTTTGTAAGCTGGGTAAGTGGAATTATGTTAAAACAATCCGTAATGCACCTGTAAATAAATGTACTACGCAACAAAGAATTCTTTAGAACTTAACTTGCTGTGGACTAAACTTGTGCAATAGTCGCTCGCTCTTTTTCTTTTCACGGTCGGATACCAGAGAGCGTTTATGGAGTTTCGTATTTGTTGCTGCCTTCTCTAGCTCTGTGAATGCCGCAATTACGCATAAACTAGGAATACGCATTTCGAAAACCTCCAACAATCGGCAGAAACGCTCAGGACTAGTGTGAAGCATCTCTGAATTCTTGTCTTTTTTTATTATTTCGGGCTTATGCTTGCAGCAGGGAAATCTAGGCAAATATTGTGTGACTGTTGGTACCTGCCATTGTAGTTAAGCATATGACTATCTGATGTGAATAGTTTCACAAGGACCGTGTTTATTTAGACTATAAAATCTTAGTTTACTTTCTTCTCTCTTGTTTTACAAACTAGGAGCTGGACATACAGTAGGAGAGTAACTATTGTTGTGTTCTGATTGAACCTGTATTTCTGGTTATTTTCCATATTTATGCTGACATAGTTTTAAGGGGAAGACCTACTCTGCTGAATTTTGTAACGAGATGTCAAGGCTTTTGAGAAATTGCAAAGGAAATGAAAACATGTGGTTCACTTGCAGCACAGCTGGTGCTTTGTTTTTTTAAACTGTTAGTGTTGTTAATTCATTGTACTTACTACTTTTCTGTCTGCAAAGCCAAGGAAATCCCCGTATTTTATCAACGGAGAAGCCTAGGAACCGGGATATAAAATGGAGAGTGGAAGATGCTACGGGAAAGCTTTACTCTAAAATATACATTAAGAACAGAAGGCAGCAATAAAATATTACTCTATATTAATAGCCTTGTTAACATCGATGAACTATAAACCCAAACAGAAGCTTGAACGTGAGGAAAAGGTTCGCGTCTCTCTCAGAAAAGCCATCTATTTTTAGTGTCTATTGAAATTGATTTCCCCCCCCATGTGCATGTGCTTTACCCAGGAGACCCATGAGACACAATCATTCCCTTGAGTAATATGCTACATTGCTTTTGTGAATAATTGCACTCCTGTTCAGTACAATGTCTAAAAACATATTTAAGTCTTACAGAAACCACTGGAATTAAACAAATTCTTAAGTGCTTTGCTGAATAGAAGCCAAGGTCCTGAACTCCAAACACTGGCTTTAAAACAGGAACAAAGTTCTTGTAACAAATCTTCTTCTACCTCAGTGAAACTCTTCTCCGGTCCTACCCTTTCCTTTTTTTACAGTAAATTATCAGTCACATCCAATAGACTTGGGCAACTGAAGTGATGAATGGTAATAACATTCTGTAAATATTTGCATTTAAGCTAACTTCTGCTTGCCCTCTCTTTGCCTGCAGCTCAAAATCAGTAGAAGAGTTTGTGTCAGGAGGCTGTGTTTTGGCCCAATTTATTGACATTTCATAAGTCTAATAGAATTTGTGTTTGGGTTAGTTTTTATATGCAGATGCATCAAATGTGCTATTGAAAGAGATATTGTTGCTTTGAAACAGATTCACTTTTAGAGAGGTATCTATATCAAGCACAGTGCTTTCCAGTATGTTTTTCTTGGTTTTTATTTAGATGTGGAATATGTATGAAAAGCAAACCTTCCTTAGCATGAAGAGCCTTACTGCTTTTCTCACTTTATAAATGACACATCACAAAGAACAGTCCTCTTGGAAATCCTCGGAAGAACTCAGCCCCGCTGCCAAGCGGAGTTGCACTTCAGCATCTACGTGAACCACAGAGAACTGTGAGCTCTAAGTACTTCACCCTTGCAGTACGTTTTGCTTAACTCTTATATTTTAACTCCGTGGAGGGCTTCCTTTTACTTGGGCCCTTTCCTATGGCCATTCAAGCTGGTGGATGGTCTGTCTTTTGTTGCTGTCAGATCTGTGGGTTTGTGCGGGTTTTTTTTAGGAAAAAAAATTCAAGGCCTGTGGAAGTGTGGTGTGTGTATGGTAGTTTAATTACCTTTAAAATGATCAGTGGAGTCTTCAACAGTATGTTTTGGTTAATTTTTCTTTTTTCAGGGGTTGTTTGCATATTAGCAAATATAAAATTTACATGCACAGCTGTTTCTTTTGTAGTTGTTCTCTTTTTGTGCTATAGCTTTGCTTATCAAGCTGAAGTTTTCTATATTAGGCAATTACTTTAACTCTTCCTCAAGCCAAAACTCAGTTTAAATTTAAAGTTTTCTTTAAAAACGCATTTTCACAGTGTCCACCCTCAGAGTTGGATTTATCTCTCACAGAAGCCAAAGAGCTGGTTGACTCTTATAGACCAGGCACTATCCCTGCTAATTGTGAGTTTTAAAAACATTTCTGATTTCAAGTGCAGCATTTAAGCTGACAGGCATTTAGAAGGGAAGCAAGCAAGCTTACTTTCACAAGGTGATCTTCATCTACAACCATTTTGGTTTAGTTCTAGAGTGAAGTGACAATTCATGTCGGGTCAAACTGCATTTTAAACTCTTGTCCCTTGTGACTCTGCCTGTTAAATAAGAATTCTGGCTGTGTTTGAGTCTTCCAGCTGTCCCAGTGATATTGGTTATAAACTGGACCTCTGGCCTGCAGCATCTCTGCCTTCCTGCTTGTATCACCCTGGTCGGTCCGCTACAGTTTGGTACCTGTCCGCCTTTTCCTCTGGGAGCTGGCGTTACCACCTTCTTGAGAGAGCTTCTTCATCTCTTCTTTTTATTATACCACAAATTATGTAACGTGGATAGATTTTTGGTTTACTGTTTGTTTGTGTTTTGGTTTTTTTAAAGCCTGTATGCCTGTTTTTGTGCCAGCTCTTGTAAACTATCTTCTGACCTACTTAGTCCTATTTTTGCCTGGGAGATATAGACAGCCTTCTGCAGCGTGCTGTCTCTGATCTCTCCAACAGGTTGTTTACCATTAGCATATTGCAAGCTCTGTGTTCTACCTTCTTTGGAAAGAACAGACTTTGCAAGATGAACCAAAGTGAGTCCAAAGCTTCTTCCCAACCAGAAACTCCTGCACTGTTTCCTCAGAGGCCCTTGGCATCAATAGCACTTACATCATGCAGTCGGTCTCTTTTAATTTTAAGAGTATGCAATACCTAACACCAACTCTGGTGACACAACACGTTCTAAAAAAGAGGTCTGCCAAATCAGAGTGTAATGGCACAGGCCTCAGTTCAAGAAAGCGGGAAAACCAAGCCTGCCTTAAGTCATTTATGCAATGCAGCACTTCAGCAGATCCCTCTACCCTGCTAACTTTAAGTGCTTCCTTAAGATCTGCTTAGTTTTTGTCCTGGCTAACTTTGGGTAAAGGTGGGGGAAGGTTGGGTGGTGTTCAGGGTCCTATTTTGCTTTGAGGAAGTATGAGTGGAAAAATAGCAGTGGAAGGCTTTAATCCTGAAGTTTAACCCCTTCTTTTCCCCATCCACCCCATCCTATGCTCGTGGTTAGATTGTCATTCACAAGTGTTTTGAGGGCAATAGCTGCAAGACTGGAACGTAACATTGCTGATGCTGTCCTTTTCACATTGAGGACCTCTTAAGGAGATGCTGATACAACTCAGTAGCGTGTGAGGGTGTTTTAAAAGCTGTTATAAGTTGTCTTTGACTGACAAAGGCAAAAATTCCTTCATCCAAGATTGTACTTAATGACTTTTGGATGTTTTTCCAAAGGGGCCTTTTACTTAGCAGTAATGATTCTAAGTATACGATTTCAACTACGAGATCAGGTTACTGGAGTTGTGATGCCTGTCACTGTAACATTACATGCTAGTTTAAATAGTAAATGCTGAGGTAAACTTTTAGGGTAGTAGTAACACACACCTGCTGTATGTAAATACAGCTGGAAACTGAAGACCATATAGATCTCTACAGGCTAAAGGCAGAACCCTAAGCGCATGTAAAGCCGGTTGATTTCAGTGGACTCCCTTCAGGCTGTTCCTCTTTCAGATTAGGTCTTTTGTTTCCAATACAAATACAGGGGCTGAACTTCATCCTACATTTGTTTATGGTTACATTTTTATTGGAAACATTTCAAACAATATTGTTAAAATACTGCTGTCCAAGAACTGTTAGCAGTTGTCTACTTTTGGTGTGCATCATTCAGAAGAAAAGTTTTGAAGCCTTTCATTAGTTTAGTAGGTACTCACAATGAGCCCTTCTAAGCTTATTCAAACAGTTGGTTGAAAACTGAGAGACGAAGGCTGATGTGAGAGGCCAGTCAGAGGCAGGGCACCTCTTAAGAGTGAGTATTTGTAATAACGATGCTTAGAAACAAGGCCTTGAAAGTGAGGTTGCAATAGGGAGGAGAACTAAATAAAAGGAGTTGCATGATCAATGTTATAAGTTAGGAGGAGGATCTTTGCAGCAGCGTTACTAGAATGAAGGGATGAAAATAAGTGAAGCAACAAAAAATGTTGCAGAGTGAGAAGGATCCTCAGAGGAACATGATGAAATAGCTATTAGGAATGAAGACACAATGGGGTTTGCAGCTACAAAGCCAAGGGAGGTCAAGAATGCAAGAAACGTTGCGAAAGATATGTGAAGATACGAGTGTTTCTGAGCGCTGACCAGGGAGACATCACCAGAGTTTGTTGAGAGTGGTTTTGTTGGAGTACTAGGATGGAAGACCGATTGCTCGTCATTGCTTTGTCCAGTTTCATCCTGTGTATTTTCCAGCTGTTAAACAGTGTAGTTACTGACTTTGGAAAGGCAAATGGGATGGTAATTGGTGCAGTTAAGGTTCCTATTTTAAATGAGAATGTCTAAGAATGCGTTTAATGAAGGAGGTGTTTGTGGAGAAGGGTGAGAAGGGCTGTGATGGAGATCTGTATGTGGGATGTACTAAGGCTGTGGAGTAGTTCAAGAGCAGATGACAAACATCTGTATGTGTGTGAGGAGGGTAGTGGAGGGAGTTAATGGAGGGATGAAGAAAAGGCAAGGTCAAGAAGTGGGGAAGACCACTTTGTATTGTGAAGGTTTTCTTTCAGGAGGAACTAATGAGATCTTTTTTAGAGAGAGATGGGGGACGTGGGATAGAAGAGATGAGAGGTATGAGATGAGCCAGTTGTGGCAGAAAGGCAGCAAGGATCGTGGAATTACAGCCTTCTGTGTGGCTGTAGGAATACATTAGCAGAATAAAAATTCTCTGCAGAGGGTCTTCTCCATCCCTACTTCAATATAATTTGTTATAACCTGCACCATCTTGACCACAGGGTGCAGCAGCGGCATAGCTAACTGCTTTCCTCTCCTGCCATCCATCATGATTGTGATTGCAACTGGCTAGGGGACACCGTCCCTGCTCCGGAGCCCTTAAAGTCTTAGGGCCTGGTTGCTTCAACACAACCTCCGAAGGAGCTGTTTGCAATTTCAGAACGTATTAGCTAGTTGGTACCAAAAATCCAGTTTCTTAGTTCTATGTGTGCAGTCAGGAAGGGAAAGGGCATTTCAAAACCCCTACATGACCTGGGAACAAATTGCTACCATTGAATATTTTGGCTGTTGGAGAAGACAGGAAATGTGAAGGAGAAGTGGGGGAGGAATAGGAAAAAGAAGGACAAGAACGTAAGTGAGATTTCGTCTGTTTAAGCGCATGTAATGTCTTGGAAAGCACTGGTATTTTTCACATTAAACTTTATATCCAGATTAACCACAAGAATTTCTAGCTGTAGCTTCAAAGCCCACAATTTATAACTACCTGGCAGTCTCTTTTTTTTTTTGTTGTTAATGAAATGCTGAATACAATGCATTTATCATTAGCAGTGTACTGGCTTAGTGGCAACTGACAGATTTTCTTGTTTACATACTGACGTTGGGCTTATAGGCTATCCGAACTATTTCAGTATCACCGAGTGGGTTACACCTGCTGAGGAAGCTAACAGCTTATGACCCCAACCTTCTGTATGTTTTTCTCACAAGCTTGATTTTAAATGCATCACTCCCACTGATAAAAACTGTGCTCTCTATAACTTCAGCTAGAAAAGTGTGACTGCTCCTCTGTAAAGTTATCTGAATATTTAAGTCACTGTTGAGACATAAGAGACAGATCAGAAAATAAAAAACAGCTTGTGGATTCAGAGGCTGATACAGCATTTTTATGATCATGTTGTTATGTTGAAAGAAGACTGGTGATGTGTTCATGTAAACATGGACAGCAATTATTTCTTAGTATTTTTCATTGGCTGCTTAAAAGTATGTATATATTTTTGTGTTGGTTATGGAACAATTATGTTGCAGATGTAAAAGATACTTTGTGCTTTTATATTTAGGTTTATTGGTAAATTAATCTGAGATAATTGACAGTAATAGTACTAAAGCCAAAACAATTGATGCTAGTGCTCAGCGTGGTGTGTTGGAAAAATATCCAAATGATGGGATGTAATTTTACAATACAATAACCTGTCATCATCAGGCAAGGGTTTTTTTCCTCTAATGGGGAAGTTAACATGTCACTTCAGAGCTGCCTATTACTCTTCCTCCCACCTTTTGTCTTGCTACCATCTCATTTTTCTTTATGGTTAGTAAACAAACACATACTCTGTATCTTAAATCTAGCTCTTGGAGGGTGGAAATCAACTTGAACTTGCATAAAGAAACAAAACGTTTATAAAGAAGAAACAAATGAACCATTTCCTGGGTTTACTTTGCTGCTTAACTTAAGCTTACTGTGGGTGGCCTTTTTCTGTTGTT
Organism: Cariama cristata; assembly: GCF_000690535.1. Taxonomy (NCBI): domain Eukaryota; kingdom Metazoa; phylum Chordata; class Aves; order Cariamiformes; family Cariamidae; genus Cariama; species Cariama cristata. The sequence goes on from NW_009633578.1 coordinate 7,178, forward strand.
GCACTGCCAATAGCTATTATGGTCCATTTTCTGGTATTGGATAGATGCTGTGTGTGCTTTTTTCAAGACTCTTTTATATCTCAATAGAAAGTAGCTCTATTTATTACAAGAAAGTAACAAAAAGAAGTTGTATTTTAAAAAAGAGCAGCAAGATCCTGGAGAAGACCCAAAAGACAAAGCTCGTAAACTAAACCTTGCAAACAAAACCCAAAATCCATGTTATTCGTGTGATGACTTTCATTCACTTACCTGACATTTATGAGAAGTGTAAAAAGGGTTGTAATTCACCACAGTTGTGAGGAACCCAGATTATATGACTGGGCTGTAGAAGATGTCCCAGGGCAATGCGCGGTGCAGTAAGGGCTGCCTGCCTCAATGATTACGTTCTCTGTGTGTTGACCCCTCTTCCGTTCCTTCCCCTCTATGCTTGTTCACAGGCACCCTTCTGCTGCTCGCTCTTGTTTTTCTCAGGGATTCAGGATCTTACATATTAAGGGGACAATTGTCCACCAGGAGGTTCATGTCTCCTGTAATGGAAGGAGTCGGTGGGTACATGAAAGGATGCTCAAAGAGCTCAAAGTTGTGAATCTGTGTTTTGAGCATGAATTGCATTTTTTCTTTGTTTTTCCTCTTAACACTTACATGTAATGGAGAGTCTTCACATGTTCTAAATGAATGTGACTCAGTGAAGGAAAGAAACTTATATTGTGCTGCAGTGAAAGGAAAAAAAAGTCTAGAACAATGTGGGGATAACCCAGGCTCAGTGTCATTGTCACAAGGAGCAAATTTAAAGATCTGCTTGCGTACAGTGTTTTCCCCAAGTCTCGTATCATGTGTCCAACCGGTTGTCAAACTTCTGATGATGTAGACGTAACAGCTTGCAAGCTAGAACAGTGAATTATATAAAATAAATTGGAAAAGTTAGGCTTCTCTGTTGTTTTGGGGTTTTTTTTTTTGCACTTAACCGCAAATGAATCACTTGGAATAAGTATACCTAATTATTCCACAAGCATAAAATCACACATTGTAGACAACCAAAACCTCAGGGTTATATGGGATGATGAGGATGGAATAGTGGCAGACACAGGTGATCTACAGCAAATGGACAGCTTGCTGCAGACGCAAGACTGGCACTGCATACAGCCAGCTTGGGTCACGCCTTCATTCTGCATCAGCTAGACCTGAGCTGGCTCCAGGAATGAAGATGACTCACTAGACAGAACACTGCACTCCAGCTGAACTTTTTCCAGGTGCTGTGGGTAGTACTGTGCCCAGCTAATAAGCCCTTTCTGAGCCCAAAGCATTAGGAAGTTCAGGGACTGGCAGTAGCCCAAGGGGACCAGTTGATCCCTGGAAGAGTTCTTCCTGCATTGGATACTGGAATTTGCTAAGTAGGGTATGAGTTGGCTCCGTGTGTGGTTTGTTAGATTGGGCTCCCGCAAGCAGCCCTCTGGCTGTTGAAGCAAACTTGATCCTGAAGGCTAAGTCCTCTGTAGCTGAGTGGTGTGCTCCTGATCCCAAAAGCCCTGAAGGGTTGGAGCAGGCTGCACACATGGATGGTTTGTCTGTCCGCTGTTACTGCTCTGCAACCACAGAGGATAAACTGTCCGTGGATACTGGGGAAATGGCTGTAGGTATGGCCGTGTTTATAGACATCAGCTACTAAAAATCCACGGCCCATCAAAAGTCATGCAGTTAGCGTGAAACTGTTAAAATCCTGTGCTTTCTGCCTCCTGAGTTTTTGGACTGCATTAGCATCCTACGTTCAGACTTTTCTCTGAAACCTTAAGAACTGGGAAAATGTGTGTATAAATAGAGATTTGTATCTCATCCAGTGGAACTTCAATAGAATTATTAAATATAGGGGTTGACAACACTGAAAAGGTAAGTCTAATTTAAGCAACGTTTGAAAATCACACTAAGCAAAAGTCTCTAATCTGTGTGAAAATGATGCCATCGCTGTAAGCAGAATAATGGCTTTTTATCCTTGATCTTGGAACGGACAGACAGTTAAAAATGTGTCATAACTGCAAAGGGTTCTGGGTCAAGAATGATGATATCTGAAAAAGCTATTGCTAAGGTTGTTACAAAGTTTATTTCTTGTAAATTAAAAAATTAGTAGTAATTGCGTTTCTTTTTAAATTATGGTAGAAAGTCTGTCTAAAGCGGTGTCCCTGTATTCTACTGAGGCATGTGAGCATACTGCTTAATGATGATGTCAGAAATAATCACTGACGATATGCAACTGAAAGTCACTTATTTTCACTGCCTACAACAAATTAATGCTAACAGTGAAGAATAGAGATGGGAGACAATATCCCTTTGCAGGTATCAAAATTAATCTCCATCGTACTACTCTGTCCAGCTGCACGAAGTTACATCATAATCAGAGGTAAGACACCTCAGAATAAGCAGTGTCAAAGAAATTCGGGAAACAGTAGCTGAACCATTGGAAGGATGATTTGTTTCCAGGTGTAAGTGTGTATAAACCAGGTATAAACACAAGTGGCTGGCCAAAGTTGAAGCCTGTAGAAAATAACCTTGCAAAAGAAAAAGAGGCTGTAATCTGCCAGCGGTTGTTTGTGAGGCGATGCAAACGCCAAGGGACCAGCAGAGAAGCCCTCTCCAGTCTCAATGCAGAAGTGGGGAGGGTGTCAGTTGGGTGTCATGTAGGGTAGGGGAAAGTGAAGGCCTCTAACTCTTTTCTTCCCTGTTAAATCAAACTAGTTAACAGCATGTTTTATTTGGTGTTTTTTTTCCTAAGAAGCCATTTTGAATCCTTTTAGTCAGGCTGGTTACAGGCCCCCGAGGAAAGGTTTGCAGGTGCCAAGCACAGGTGGGCCCATATTTTCACCGTGACTGGGACCAGAGATGTCCGATCCAGGGACTAGTCTGAAAGCTGAACGTTCTTGGGGAAATCATCCAGAAAGGGAAGCAGCTCATCCTGCCACCTAACAGTTTACTCGAGAGGATGATGAGGGATTCGGGGGACAACCCAGATTGCAGCTATGGTGACGTAATAGCAAGAGGGGGAGCGGGACTCTAAAATAAGAGGCATAAGCCTACAAGGGGTGTGGAAGGCAGGCAGTGGCCTGCTGCTTGCAAAATGTGATCACAGGGGCAGTAGCAGAGATCACGGATGCAATTCGTCCTTGAATCTGACAAACAAGAGAGTTCAAACAGCGTGAAATCTATATTTTTGAACGCTTCACTGTTAATAACTTGAATTATGATGATGGTAAACCAGGCAAGGAAAAAGCCTGAAGGCATTAGCTCTGATTACCATTTGGTACAGTTTCTTGACTGCGGAAGAACTCCTTTAAACCAAGTCAGGCCCTGGCCTGTGAAGCTTCAATTCATGACTTTTCCATTGGAGGACCCAGGAGACAAGTTGCCATTTGTTTTCTCTTCCCCCCCCCCGCCCTTGTGTGCTTCCATCCTGGATCTAAAAAGCTGCTGTCGTAGGAATTACTGAAGCTAAAAAGATAGTGCTTTGTACCCTCTGAATGCTTTGCAGCCTTGAGTCATATGGAGGGTTAACAGCAATCAGTCTTAAAGATCAGTGTTTTTTAAAACACTGAAACCCACATTTGACCTTAGAATTGGGAGGAGATGGATGTTTATCATGATAACAGCATTTAAAACCTAATTTCTCCTAGCCTTGTATAATGTACACAGTATTTCACAAATGGGTACAAGCATGAGTGGGAAGGCTTGTGAATTACCAGAAGAGATGAGATGTTAAGCACAGACTGCTGTTTTGGGCAGTGTTATTTATTTATCTGGATAAATATTTCCTTTTCCACTGGAAAAAAGTTGGAAAGGATATAGAAAGTATGTATTTGTGAGACTTGGCGGTGTTCTCCAGTGGCTTCGTTGGCCAGGATTATACAGAGGGCAATTTTATCTGATCTTTGTTACATTAACAGCTAAGCGTTGGCTTCCTTTTTATTTCTTCAGATTTACTAGTGCAATCTTCATGTTGTCCCTGTGGCCAGTCATGTGGAATTTAAGATATTGCTGTTGTCAGTTCTTCTCACAGCATTCATTCCTTGAGCTGCTCCACATATTTGAGCAACACAGCATCCTCATATCCTGAATAACTGTGTCCCTACTGTCGGAACAAGTATCTCTGTCATATCGCTTCCACCCACACCTCAGAGTGATACCAGTCTTCTCCTTCTTCCTATGCTTGCTTTCTTCTGCTCGGGGAATGCCCTTCCTCAGGGCTCAGCAAAGGCACAACCCCGTACACCTTTAAAATTTCCCTGAAGATCCACTCCTGTGATGCTTGCAAGAAACTAGCTAAAGTAATCTGCTTATCTGTTTAATTTGTCTCATGAGTGACTCACAAAAAAATGCCTGCAGGAAACTTGTTGATTAAATCTACTTCTTCTTACTCTGTTTTTATCAAAAAAATAAAAAACCTTTGCTGGATTGTGCCCTGCACTGGCCTTTGTGGTGGCTGGGTGAATTCTAGGGTAACTGGATCACGATCACCTTTCAGATGCCACTCTTCTTCCTGGCCATTTGTTCCTTGTGTCCTTTGTTGCTTCTCATTAAAAACACCACCTTGTCCTCCAGCTGCCTGCAAATAAAGAGGCTTTGCTCTTCATGACTTTAGCTCCAAGTAGGGGGACTCCTGCTCTGCTAATTAGAGGCTCGGTGTATTAGTTTGGGAGCTACTGCAGGCACGATCGATGCTTTTTGTCTCTAGCAGGTGTCTCCTACCACAATTTGCAGGAGTGTCTAAAAACACTGTTCATAAGGAGCTAATAGCATTTGGTCTGACCGTTGGCTGTTGTCCTACTCCATGCATTTTTCATGTTACCTAATTTTCACGTTTGTAACTCCAAAAAAGTTCTGTAAGATAAATGTGTGTGAAGGTTCTTGGCTCACTGATGCTCTCTAGCAAGTGTAGATAGTGTTATCCACACTTTAAACAGAGAATTTCAAGGTATTTTAATTGAACACAATTTTAACTTCATGGATACAAGTCACAATTTAAAAAAATTTTTTTTTCTTTGTAAGAGAAGGTAGCAACCTGAATCTTTTTATAATTGTACTGTGTAGTGTCATGAAGTAATACATACAGAGATCATTTTTATTCCTGTACTACATAACAGGTGGCATTTATTTGTGGCTTGTTGTGCTTGTTGTGTCTTTGTAATGCACAAAAAACAGTGGGTCTCCCTTTTGTGCAAATGGTGACGTATGTATTTAGTGTCCTCTTCAGCGGGGCATCTCCATCTGTACGAAGTTAAGCACATGCTGTGGGTCAGCAGGATCTGTGGGCTGGCGTGTAAGATGTGTACCCGGTGTTCACTTGTTACCAGCATTTCCCAAGGAAACAGTATGGCCTTGGCTATGTCAACATCCTAATTTGATACCGGTTTTGTGGCATTATCTAGCAAGCTAATGGTCATATTGGTAATTAATATTGCTAGACACAACGGCAGCATTCCTCTAATTAGTAAAGACTCCAGTTTGTTCAGTAAGAGCCAGAGTTGCAATCCGCATCTTCCCTACAAGCCTTACCTTGGAGTTGGAGGCTGGAGCTGCACTAACGGAGCTAATTCTCTGGTTATTTTTCCTGTCGTATGGGGAAGGCTTACCTGGGGATGAGTCCTGAACATTGTCGTAAGTGTTAGTAATTTGCTAGATGGAAAACAAGGGAACTGTCTCTGAATACTCAGAGTTAGTGCTGACTAGGTCCCTCTGAGTAGAAGGGGAAGGAGGGCAAAGGAAGGAGTACGAGGACAGGTTTCTCCAGTGAACTAGCTGACAGCTTTGCAGTAGAACATGCTATCGACGTGGGCTTTTTCTTCTCCTTTTCTAGTTCAGCTTATGATACCAAAACAAGACAGAAGGTGGCAGTGAAAAAGCTCTCAAGACCTTTTCAATCACTTATTCACGCGAGGAGGACCTACCGAGAGCTGAGGTTGCTGAAGCACATGAAGCATGAGAACGTAAGTGGAGAGTGAGTTCTTTCCCTTCGGATTTTCATGACAAAAGTTTGCAGTATAGGCTTAATTTCAGTTAGGTACAATCTTTCTCAAAAAGTATATGCAGCTTTTAGCTACCCAAGATGCCTGGACCTAGCCATCTTATGTGTAGTGAAGTCACTGGACTTTAAAGTAGACACTTTCAGTAAAAGGCTGCCTTTTTATTTAAAAATGATCTAATTTCATCTTGAAGATGCAGATAATGAAATACAAAAGAAGTGGTCCTACTCTTTGCTAACTAAAGTAATGAGAGTGTTCTGCTCACTACTGTTGGATGCTGTTGAAACATCAGTCCAGGAAAAAAAATACCTCAAACCTGCTTTTGCTGAATTTGGATTCTGTTGAGAAATTAAGGGTAGATACTCTCATTGAAATTAACAGTGTAATATCTAGATGAAAGAGAGTAGAACTTCAGGCCCCAAATAATTGAGTACTATTCTAAGTTTGTGGCAAACAGTTAATTTCAGTGGCAGTATCCACCTCCTTAAAAGTACCTTGATGAATTGAAGCCTGAATAAAATATAGTGGATTGAAAAGTATCCTGGAGAAAGGATGCTAACAAAGTTAAACAACAGAACAAGAAAACCCATGAAATTGTGCATAATCTTAACTATAACAAGTGTACAAGCCACGTGTCAGCTTTTCTGTAATGAGATGTTACTTTTCCTGCCTTTATTTCTGATTGTCTAAAGTCTTGTTGTAATTGCTTTTTGTATTTTAATATAATTTTCTGTTGATCATGGATATAGCTGAGGCTATACCTGATAGACCGCCTGTTGTGCCAGTTGTGCTAAGTTTTCAGGATGACCATATGTCATATTTGTGTAAGTTTCATCCTAAAAATGCTAAGCACTGTCAATACTAATTACATGTTGCTTTACAGATTTCTAAAAATAAAATGTCAATTCCCTCATCTTTCAGGTTATAGGATTGCTAGATGTTTTTACACCTGCAACATCAATAGAAAATTTTAATGAAGTGTAAGTAAAATTTTACAATCATTCTGATTAGTTAGTAAGTAAATACCACTGATTTTAGAAAGGAAGCATATACTTTTCTAATAGACTTGCAGCCACAGTTGGCTTTGTGTGAAGACACAAATAAATATTTTTGTGACTTTTCCACAAAAGAAGAGGCAGGAGGATGGGCCTTATTTTTGTACTTTTTTGAATGATAATTAATAAGATTATGCAGCATCAAACCATTTACCATATACCTATAAATGCCAGTAAACTTGAAACTTTTTCAATTACGTGTTAGCTGTAGATTATTTTTTTCACAGCTGGATGGGATAGTTCAGGAGTGTAGGAAAGTATTCTGTTGGTTAACTGAGACAAGGTAAATTTAGGCTAGATTCCTGACTAACCTGGGACTATTCCTGACTAACCTAGGTGTATTTTGGTGTTACTCAAACATACAATTTATGCTGAGTTCCTCTTGGTTTACATCATGTATAAGCACTTAGGTAAACAATTTAGCAGAAGAAATAGTAATTAATATGGTTTTGTCTCTGTGGAAGTTAGTGGCCAAACCCCTTTGACTCTGGGGTAAAAATTACACAAATGAGAACTGGGTATGATAGATTCATTTGTTCTAGCACTGTTTTTGGAAAAGAATCAATGTTTCTGCAAAATTTGTCAAAAAATAAAACTTCCAGAGGGGGCAGGGAGGGAAGTTACACAAAACACCTATTTCAGCCAATCCAATGTTAATCTCCATCATCAGCTGTTCCGGGGCCTTGCAGGTACTGTCGTTTCAGTGCCACAGGCTCCCGCTTTGATGTTGGGTGAGGCTTCCTATTCATCTCAAAATATGATGGGTTCTCCCCTCACTGACCTGCTGTAGTGTGTCATGGAGAAAACAGAGATAAAAACTTTTTAATGTACTGTAAGCATTTTTATTTTTCATTATATTAAATCTCATAGCTGTGACTCCATTATTAAAGCTCATAGCCGATTTAAAGGGCAAAAACTGTGTGTTAGTAGAAACTGGAAAAGGAAACTACATGGGAGTGTGTAGTTACTCTTTAGACGTGCTGCTTTTAGAAGGATTTACATTCTGCCATTCTTAAATGACGTGTGTTTCTTTGTTTTCTCCTCTCTATTTTATTTTCACAGGTATCTTGTGACAAATTTAATGGGTGCAGACCTGAATAACATTGTGAAGTGCCAGAAGTTAACGGATGACCATATACAGTTTCTCATCTATCAGTTACTTCGAGGTCTTAAGGTACTGGCTGGATGCAGGAGTTTTAGAGTCAGCAACTGAACTGTTGTAGTAACAACTGGTTCGTTCCAGTGGCAGTACTTAAACACTTTTTCTTATGTCTTAGGAGTGCGCAGATAGCAGCAATCCATTCAGAAAATTTCAGATAATTTTTCTAACCAGAAATAAAACCCCAAACCTGCCAACGTTTACATGCACAATACATGTGAATAGTCCCCTTGAACATGAACTTTAAATCAGTGTCTAAGTTATTATTGAAGGAGAATCACTCGCTATATAATGTCTCAAGTGAACATGTTCTGTAGTGCAGAGTGTGCGTTTTAGATGCTTAACCTGTCATGAGAAGGTGGCGGAAAAACTTCGGAAGAATGTGAAATTGACAAACAGTGATATGGCAAGTAACTCACATCTGTGCTTTGAAAGACATGAGCCAGCTTGAAAAACTACAGCCCTGATTTTTGTACAGACCATCACATGGGTGAAGAGATAACCAAGTTAGCTGGGTTCTTTGGGAAATGTCTGGAAGCAGAAGTTTATCCTAGCAATGTATGATGTTACACACAGTCACTTAGGATTTACTCTGCCTGTAAAGTCATTGTTTCCTTTAATCGTATCAGTTAAAATTTATACAATTAGAAAACATAGTTGATTGGCAATGAAACTGTAGCAAAATGTTCTTCGGAAAGAATTAAAATATATATCATTTTGCTGCCTTAAACATATAAGTGTCTATAAACAGGAGAAGATGTAGCAAATGCTTCCCATTACTAGGTGGCAAGCATCTTCTCGGACCAGTGTTGATTTTCCCAGGTATAAGCAAAGAGAGGGGTCAGCTGCTTTAGTAACTAACTTAACACTAGTGGATATTTTAGACATGGAAAATAACTGTATGTTTGAAAGCAAGCTGTGGTAAATACTGCGTCTGAAATATTTATTGCATGATTTTCAGCAAGTCACCTTGCACCTGAGACAGTAATTCTTATTCATGCGTGCGGGTTCTGTTAATTTAAGTGCAGATTTTAGTGAGTAAAAATTGCAGAACTGAGCCCTTAATTGCTTTGTCTCATTTACTTAAGTTAATAGCTTAGTTAGGAAGATGGATGCTGGAGTTGATTATCCTGCTTGTGGCTTTGAATATAAGGCTATGTTGTGTCAGAGCTAAATAATAGTAAGAGTTGTGCTCTAAAGGGAATATTAATTTCAGAAATGCACTCAGGTGCATTTCTGGCTGTGTTTCGAAGGGGAAGGGTTCATGGTGGTTCGTCTCTTCTGGAATTGAAATTCTCTTGTCACATTAGTTGAAGACCACTTGATCGTATATAACTCCTTGCTTACATCAATGCGGGAGTCATTACGACGTGTATTTGCATACCTGAGCAAGCTTTGGGCTGGCTGGTAGGTGCGTTCAGCGGTATGGAGCACAGGCTTCGCGCCCTGCGGAAGCCGTCCGAGCAGATGAAGCGTTCGTGTGGAGCTGCATAGCTTGGCAAGCTCCTCAGCTGGCTGGGAGAGGGCTGCGTGGTGGCATTGAGAGGAGCTGTGGTCGTCATCTCGGCAGAGCGGGGACACAGCTCCTTCTGTCGCAAGCAGTGGTTTGGTTTCCTCTTCATTCAGCTGCTCGCAGGTGTTGTGAGGAGCCCTCGGGGTGGCCCTGACCTTCTGATAAGCAGTGTGTAGGTCTGGAACAAGAAGAATGCCCTTGTGTTTTCTTTGGGGTTTCCAGTTGACGCACAGGTTTTGCGTGTAATCTCTGCTCTTAAAAAAGGTGAATTCACCTCCAGAGAACAGAAGAGAAGGTTTTCAAGGTCTTGCTGATCCTGGTCGGTAAGATCACAGATAAATGGGCTGTTAATCCTAACAAGTGAACGATAGGCAATTACAGAGTAAGCTTTTTTCAATCTTGAGTTTTAATGTTTTATGTAAAATAGCAGAGACACTAAATAGCCACTAAAATACTGCTTTGGGTTCCTGCTTTGAATGTGGACCTGAAGTAGTGCCGTGGCTTAGGTGGGTGTGTTGGTCACTAACCTGTCCCAGGGTGTAAATATCTCAGCCCCATCAGCATTCACACTATGGCAAGGTGACTTACATCATCTAGGAGTCAGCCGTGCTGCTCCCTAGGCCACTGACTTCACTGAGCCATTGGCTGATCAACATGGGCATCCAGGTAAGACTGGAACAAATTCCAGATTGATAAGAAACTTTTAACAGGAGAATCACTGCAACTGCCTTCTTTTGTGGTAGAATCTAGTCTTCATGATTACCCTTCTTGAAATATCCAGCTCTGGATAAGACAAAACGAGGAGGTTTTGAAGTTTGTCATACCTCCATTTGATCTGAAAATGTAGTGTGACAGAACTCTTTTCTGTATATAAAACAGTCTCAGAAGCGAAAAAATAAGTGACTTGTATCTTCCTTCACCTCTAACTTCAAATTTTACCTTTTTTTTTTTTCCCTTTTTGTTTCACAGTATATTCACTCAGCTGGAATCATCCATCGGGTGAGTTCACTTATTGCAATAATAAAAATGGAGTGTGTCCCTCTGTGCATCAAGTGTGTTGCTGAGACATAGTTATAATATACTTTAAAAGGTTAAAATCATATTTGACTAACTCTGTTCTGCTCCAGGACCTGAAGCCCAGTAACCTAGCCGTAAATGAAGACTGTGAATTGAGGGTAGGTATCATAATGAAGAATGTTGTAAAAGCTCTCAAGGTGACAGTTTTCTGAGAAAACATCTAGCTACTGTTTTTAATTCTGATGCCATTAATCTCAACTCCTTGCTACTGTTGCTCCTCTAGCATAGAAAACCCATTTCCATGAACATGTGTTTTCTCCCAAATGTTAATTTAGTATGAACACAAGTCTTTGCAAAACGTTCATCCCTAGTTCCTCGTAGATGGTACATAGGCTAATAATTTGGCCCATGAGTGAGTACTTAACTGAGTATATCTTGAAAGTTTGATCTGTGAAACGTATCTGCATCTGCCATGTTTAGATGAAGCTTTGTAACAACTTTCATTTTTATATCTGTAGAATACACAAGCTAAATTAAATAACGATATGGAAAAAGATACAAGTATTACCAGTTATGTTACTAGTTACAGGCAGGAAAAAAAAAACACCAAAAAACCCAAACAAAAAGAACCCTGTAATCCATGTAATCCACACTTCTCAAATGCTATTTTAATGTACACATCTATATAAATACACATACTTGTGTATCTGTGTGATACAGTATTACATAATAAGCATGAGACTCTGGAGAAGGAAAAGATGTCATCTAGCTTTCTAAGCCTTTAAGCCTAAGAATGAGAAGTTCAGCATTTCTCCATGACAGCAGAAACATCCTTCTCCCTGTGACTGAGACTCTGATGTAATCACTTTATTCCAGCTGTGGGGGATTTAAGAAAAGATTCCAAATACTACGAGATCAGCAAAAAAATCACAATAGTGAGTAAGGGCAGTGCAGCTAGGTTCTCGTGCTAATCCGGATCCGTGGTGAGAAACCATAGTTCCTGTTTGGTTTAGTGACACTTGCAGATGCTCAGCAAGTTTCGTGATTATCCCTTTAATGTCTTCATGCATGTATGTTCAGCATCTGTGAGATTTTATGGGTCATCTGGGTCTGATCATGCACTCTAAAATGTGTCCTGTATTTTTGTAGTGTAAGTAAAGGAGACTTCTAATGGTTTTTTTCTGTTATTGTGGTATCTGTGCATCTCCCTGCTTAGCATTTGTTACACTGCTCTTTGCTTTGTTTATATTTATAGATTTACTTCCTCTGATACCAAATTATTTTCTAATAGAACAAACTGGTGGATATTTCCAGGTACAACCAAAAAGGAAATAGAAGCAAAAAGAAGGAAAATGTGTATGTATGCATTTGATAGAAGGGATCAGCTATTAAAGGAAAATATTGCCCAAACCCTTATAAAAATAAGGGCATTAGTGTTCGAGTTTCACACCATTTTTCATGCCTTGTTTGCCTCATGCTTTTATTTTGGCTTATTTAAGAAATAAATAATGCTTTTAAAGTATATTAGAAGTAAAGTTGTTAATGTGTTATTTCTATCTCAATATTTTTCTTTAGGCTTTTATTATCTTTAAATTGGATTATAACTGAGGAATTTCAAATGATACTTTTAAAATTTTCTTACTCCCAATGAAAAGGATTAGCCAGCAGCTTAATAAATAATCCTGGATCTCATCATGGGAGGTTGCCACTGATCTTAATTCACATTTCTATTTGAAGAGATGCTAACTGGCTCAGATGACTGACTTAACAGCGCTGAGGCTCTCTTAGAGTTAGGGATACCTTTTAGCTCCATTATTAGTGGGACATAGGCTAATCAAAAAATAGAAAGCAAAGAAATGAGCAGGAAAAACTGAATTGAAATAACTTCCTGTCAATGTAAACTTAGCAAGGGAGAGCATATGGAAGGGAACATTTTGCTATCAGGCCTGTGAGTAATATGTGTACCTAAACAGAGCTCCTTTGTTCTGTCGGTGGGGGAGTTCTACCGAAAACAGATGGCATGTGATTTAAATCTACCTTGTTACGCAGGATATATGTTTCTCTCCTAGTGGCATCGGAATGATGGGTGATTTGGGTAAATGCTTAGATAGACATGAGAGGGAAACAACAGAAATTCTGCAGATTTGTGATGAGTTCATGTGGGTTTTAAATGTTTAAATGGCCAGTGGCACTTGCCATTGGCATTTACGCAAACATTCCCAGTTGATAGCGTTTCATTTTTTATAGCAACAGTGCTTATTTTTAGCAAATGAATGTCAGTGGAAAATTGAACTTGAGGCAAAATGTAAAGTTTGCCTTAGAGGACAGAGGGCCAGGCTCATCGCAGTGGAAGCATCTTTATGCAGACCCGTAGGCTGCAGGGGTACAGCAGGCAGAGCAGAGGAGCTCGTCCACAGAGTGTTGCTGGTTTACTTCACCGATATTGAGGAACTATGGATAAACTCAGAAATGAGTAATCATAGGGAATCATAGAATGAATCATAGAGCGGTTTGGTTGGAAGGGACCTTAAAGCCCATCCAGTTCCAGCCCCGCTGCCATGGGCAGGGACACCTTCCACCAGACCAGGTTGCTCAAAGCCCCATCCAACCTGGCCTTTTGAACACTGCCAGGGATGGGGCAGCCACAGCTTCTCTGGGCGATCTCTTCCAGTGCCTCACCTCCCTCACAAAAATCAGTACTTATAACAAAAGTGAAAAGGGATTTTTGAACTTATTATTTCTTTTGTTTTATTTTTATTCTGTAGATTTTAGACTTCGGTTTAGCTCGACAAACTGATGATGAAATGACCGGATATGTTGCAACAAGATGGTACAGAGCTCCAGAAATCATGTTAAACTGGATGCACTACAATCAAACAGGTAAACTGTGAAGACTTGCATTTTGCTACAGCTGGATATAGCGATAGAGTTGCCTCTTGGTCTAAAACTGTTCAAGGATCTCTTCAATTCATCATACACATTTCTCTCTCCGTTTTTTGGCAGTTGACATCTGGTCGGTTGGATGCATCATGGCAGAGCTATTGAAAGGGAAGGCCCTGTTTCCAGGAAATGATTGTATCCTTAACATAAAACTTTAAATGCAGCTATAAAAATACTCTTTAATTCTTCCTTTTTTTTTCCTAATGACTTGAGTGTTTCTATGGAAGTGTTTTAGAGATAACAAACTTCTAAAACAGCAAACAATTTTTGCTAATTTTTCAGTTTAGTGTGTATGACAGCTGAATATGAGACCCACTGGTAGCAAAAAAAACAGTAACAGATGTTCCTAAAAACCAATAAGTTACATTTATTCTTTGTTGTGTATCTGTATTTAAATAATAACCTAGTTACAACAGAGCAGATTTCTTCCATGTGTGTATCTTGTTGAAATAACTTACGTTAAAACTGAAGCTGAGTAAAGGCAATATTTTTTGATCACCTAATATAATTTTAAAAAATAGAATTGCTTTTAGGTTAGAAGTTCCTAAAATGCAAACAAATTAACTTTTAAATAATAACTGAATTAACAGGCATATTGTCTCCTGTTATTAAAAAAGCCAGCAGTTCCAGAAATGCCACAAAAGTAACAAAACCCTCTCTTTTCTTCAGCGCTGTGCTGTGGTCCCTGCTGGAGCATCAGGGATTTCCACTGGCGTTTCCTGCACTGGCAGGAGAAACAAAAGAGCTGTTGCTGAGAGCAGTAAAATAATAAAAGAAAACTAAAGAAAAACCACATAATGAGGAAACAACTGCATCAGAGGAGGAAAGCTTTTAATGTGAAAAACAAAGGCACATTCTTCTGTACTGAATATTGACAGTTCTCGGTACTCTGAAACCCCTTAAAAAGCAAGCACTTCTGTTAAAACTAAGCCGTTGCCAGGTGCAAAACAACATGACATTAGAATTGCCTGAAACTGTTCAGAGAGCTCAGAGACCAAGTCTCCCCGCTGACCTTTCTATTGTGCTCAGCATCATTAGGCTCTATTGTAACCACAGGCGTCATCCAGATGCTCATCATCTGGATGATGACTGTGCTTCAGACAGTTTGATTACATGATATGTGGTATTAGGAAAAGTCAATACATCTAGTTTTCAAGAAATAAGGTATTTTTTGCTGTTATACAATATTGTCGACAATTATATGATTACCTCAATTTAAATAAAGCTGTAAAATAACCTTGAGTCTCTAGGGAAAATGGAATATACTTTACAGGTCATATATGAAAATGAAAAATGAACATTTTCAAAGTTCTTAATCTTCAGACCTCTATAAAATAGATTTTTAAAGCTACTAAATGAGAACTTTCCACTTACTAGCCCTCAGATTAGTAGTCTAACCCTATGTGCTGTATCATATTAGACTGTTCTTCAGAAACCCCTCAGATCACTGGAACATAAACATGCTATTAAAATCAAGCTTAAGAATATGTTAGATTGGGACAGGAAAACAATATTTTATATACACCTTTCTCACGTACAGGCACACCTGACAGATTCATATAGTACAATAGAGAATGTGATACTCCAGGACTAGGCTTAAGCAGGTATGAATTGGTATCCTTCCATGGACTACGATGGAATTGTCTTGCCAAATAGTTTTAAACATCTTAACTATCTGCATGAAAGCTCATTAATTGTTTAAACCCAGAAGGACCGTGTGCTGTTTATTTCCCTGAAATAATGCAGATATCGATCAACTAAAGAGAATAATGGAAGTTGTGGGCACACCCAGTTCTGAACTTCTGAAGAAGATATCATCAGAACATGTGAGTTCACAGCTTCATTCAGTTAACTGACGTTCTATCTTTCTTTTCTCTAACTGGCATCATATGCCACTGGTTGTGTTACACAGATACTCTGATTTGGAAATGAGCAAGCACTTTAAAATGATCTCTATTTTTTGCTGCTATAATGCCACCATTCAACAAGTATTCCTTTTGGAGGTATCCAAATGTCTTGAGTCTCAGCTGGATTAATTCTGATACTTGTTCTCATGTACTTGGTTTTTGAAAGGAGTTTTGCAATTGGTCCTGATGATTTTTTTTATATTTTACTGCTATACTTATAATAAAATTCAAACTGATGCTCAGCTCAGAGGATTGTATTGTTGTTACTAAATCTGATGTCTTTCATTTTTATGCTTTCTGTTGTTGTAAGGGATCTAAACAGAGATATCAGAATCAAATAATGTGTTCTGCATGAGTGCTCTTATTTGGATCCCTAATTTGAAATTTGTGTTTATTCATCTCTTTGAATACTTGTGTAAGGTCCACTTTCATGATAATATGTGTAGTTAACAGTGTGATTTTTAACTTTCCATCTGACTTCTTTGAAATAGTAATGGAGTAAATGAACAATTTCCACTTTGTTTCTCTGCTAAAGCTACACTTAAAGGATTCACTTTAAGCAATAACCACGGATATCCAGCTGAGGCATGAGATGTGATATTGATTGATAAAGGCAGGTAGTGGGCACAGTGTAAAAATTCAGATGAACAGCACACAGATACCTCCTGAGCTGAAGGTGTTTTCTTAAACCCTTTCTGTATACACCTCAGGCTAATAGTGATGGCTGTTTTTCAGCTTGTGTGTATATTGGTGAGTTTTCTTTGAATTTACTAATGAATACACCAGTGGGTTAAGTAAGCAGGAGCAGTAGGAGAGCCAGAACAATGCTGTATTTCTGGAAGGTCCAAGCATAACGAAATCTCATCAGCGCAGGTCAACACACAGCCCCAGAGTTTGTGGGTACCCAGCACCTGGGAATGGCCGGGGCAGGAGGAGGATCCATGCTTGTGCCAGGGGCTGGATCAACCAGCAAATCTCAGACTGTGCTGTCCTAAGCGTAGGTCCTTGCATAGCCTTTATGTGTTATTAAGATCCTACATTTTTTGTAGTAACACATTCAGAGTCATGTATACAAATGTGTGATTTACCTACAACTAGTCAGTTTGTGAACTTGTTGATTATGAGATTAAACACTTTAAATATTCACTGGAGATAGCATCTGCTTTTGTGTTTAATTTCTTATGTTTCAGAGCATAACTCAGTGAGCTACAGGAATCCTGAAACTGTTTTACTGGGACTAATTATACCTTTAGAGCACAGGGAGAACACAAAAACCAAGTTAATGAATGGGAGTGCTGCTAGGTCACCTCTGGGCTGCCGCTGCCTGGTTGGAGGAGCGATGTCAAAAGAGATACGTACCTTGCTTGGAGGTACTTGCCTTTGCAAGGGAGCATCTATTCTATTCGTTCGTTCTAGTTCTTCTTTAGTTTGTAGTTTGGCCTTATTGTTTAGGTATTTCTTAATGCAGCTTGCAGACCCAGACAGTTTTTTCCATTTCTTTAACAGCAAGGTCAGAGGTTTTCTGAAATGCCAAGCCTATTTTCAGTTATAAGTAGAGGATTTGAGAATTAGAAACTAAAAGATCGACCTCATGGGATGTTTCAGCACAAGCTACTGAGCTGTTTTGCCAATTTTTCATGTTAATATGTGTTTAAATGGTGATTGCATTTCATTATTTTCAGAATTATTTAAATGTTTGGATTCTATTGGTTGGGTTTCTGTGGTGAACAAATAAGCAGAGGGGACAGGTTGGTAAGTATACTTTGATAGGTCTGTGTTGTTTTCAAAGGACTTCTGGGCAAGGTTGGAGATAATTTTGACCATATCTTGTTGAGTCATGTTTGGATTAGTGATGTTAATTGATGTCCATACAGAAACAAATAATCCATAAATCCACATATGTTTGTCGTAAGATAAATTTACCTCTTGTTTCCACCCTCGCCTGTAGCTTCCATGAAAGAATGTGTGACAGCTCTCTTTTGCTCTGCTGTTCATACATATGAACAAACTAATGCCCTGGAAGACTTAACTCTGATAGGAGCTGCACAGCCTGACCTTCTAGCAGGTGTTTGCTGCCTTTATGAACTTTAGGGGCATAAAATAGGTAGAGTGAAGCCTGTGTTTGACTAGTCTTTAAACGTGGTTCTCTACATGACTGGCTACAGCTGCTAAGAAGAAATCATGCTTTTAGAAAGCCTTGCTGTCAACCCCCATAATAAAAAGAGAAAATGCTGATATAGTTATAACTGGTTGGGTACATAACACATGAAGGCTTGCTTCTTTCAGCAAGACTCTGAAATGTGTCACTAATGGTAGTCTAGAGTCTTGATAGAATATGCTTATATTTTACAAGAAGCAGAAAAAATAAATAGATGTGCCTTGTTAAATTAGAACACAGTTTGAAAAGTGACTGTGCTATGTAATGATTTAAAATATCTTTGTATCAGTTCATCATAGCTGCAGAAATTGAGATGATGGCAGAGAACAGAGTA
>NW_009633578.1:25296-39889 GCF_000690535.1 Cariama cristata
TTTCCCAAGTGTGGCTGGAGGATTGCACACATGATATGTCACCAGAATTTTATAGTCACTTCATGATAGTCCAGAAGATAGTTCCACAGTTCTCAATGTGATATCTCACTTGAAGCCATGGAGCTGCTTGGTATGAACAACTTTTATTTCCTTTGCTGTCTTCAGTAGGCTAAGGATGCTTAGTTAGCCTCCTGCAGATAGTCTCCTTCTAACAGGATTGCTAACTGTGCAGGGAGGTATCCCTGTAACACAAACATGTTTTAAAAGGATTAAGGTTTGTTCAAAGGCCAGCCGGGTTTTTTACAGATTTAGGGACAGCCATTTGCCTCTTCTTTAGCTGTTCCATTTCAGAATTCCCTGTTCTGTCTGATCCCAGCCCTTGGGACCAGCATTCAATGTCTTCTCTTGCTGACCTATCTACCTCAGCCCAGAAATTCGTAGCTCACGTAATGTCAGTCTCCACGCTGACATTTGTGGGTCTGATATGTGGGTAGGGTTTTCCTAGCCGGGTTTGGATGAGCCTTTCACAGCCACAGTGACAAGACAAGCTATAAATTCTGTGAAACATCTTAAGATCTGCATCCTGGGAGTATCAGGATTTGTTCTTTGGTTAGTGAAGCTACTGTTTGACAGAGGAGAGAGAGGAGGGAAGGATGCAGATTGGATTATACCAGTCGCTGAGGGTAACTGAAAGATTATTTACGTTGCAATTTCTGTTTGAACATCATATGCATGTGTTCCCTGGGGGTATACTGCAATAACCAGTAAGCGTAGGTGAAAACATAAGTGCTAACGCATAACCCTTAGAGGAAAATATACCTGTTTAAAACTCTTGCTTATTGTGCAATATACAGGAGTAACTGTTTAAAACAAAGTCATACATTATGGTTTTATGTAAAGAAGGTTTCCCATGTACAAGGAACACAAAAAACATTACGTCTGGTTTTTTAGAGTTGATATGGTTACTGTTGGGCAAAATTTAACCTCTGTGCGTATTGATTTATTCCTAGGCAAGAAAATACATCGAATCTCTTCCACATATGCCTCAACAGGATTTGAAGGCAGTATTTCGTGGTGCCAATCCATTAGGTAAGAAAGTCAGACTGATATAGATTAAATCTTTCACTAACATAGGAACTCAAGCCTTCCTTTGCTATATGATCCTATATAATAATGATCAGACCAGTGAGAAGAGCATTGCTTAACCTTTCATTCTGAGACTTTTTTCCCTTCATGAAGCCTGTGTCTTTGGTTTCTGGTGGAGACTATGGGAACCTCCTAAAGGAAAACAGTCTATGGATAAAAAGCAAAAGCCAGCTTTATATAGCAGGAATAAATAAAAATGTCACGGGGTCTAGACAAGAGACATCACTTCTGGCTCAGGAAGGCCATGAGCTGTAAATTGCTGGCAAGCAGGAGAATGTATCAGGAAGTACAGCTGTTTGAATGACCCTTTTGAGTATTATTTCCTAGGAGTCTATTAGCCATTGTTGGACACCGGATACCAAGCTAGACAGAGCTTTGGTCTGATCCTGCACAATTGTTTTTATGTCTAACCAATTGGTTCTGCCTGTGCAAAAGAGATGTTTCTGTGAACCATTTCTTGTGACATGGCAAAGGAGACGTTTGAGTCAGAGTCATCTTACTACAGCGCCTGGTCAGTTCCATCTAGTGCACATTAAAATACTGTATATAGGGAAGCATTATGAGTTAAAATGGTTTTAGTTCCTTCTGTGTATTAAAAGACAGTTTTACTTTTACAAATACAAGTAGCTGTGAACGCTTTCGTACAAAAAATGGGACCTATTTGTATGAGGTACATGACAGCATGCTACATTTTAATATCATAAAGGCAAATTAATTACAGTGCTTATATGAAAGCAATAAAAATAATTTTTATATAATATTTTAAATAGTTATGATAAACTTTCCATATAAAACAGATTTCAGCCTTGCAGATCTCTCTCATTTCTAATTTTCTGCAACTGCTGACTTCAAACATCTTTTCTTTATGCTGGGTCCTGTAGAGTTGCTTTGGGGTTTTCATCTGATGATTTCATTGGTGCAGCTAATTAAAAGTGTAATCTCATACTCACAATTTTAAGTTACTTAAATTTGCACTGATTAGGACCAAGTTAAGCACATGATGCACAACACAGGCTATTTAACTTTTAAGCACACAGAGGTCCTTTCAGAATCAAGGCGTTGGATGTCTGAAGAGGTGAATCGGATATCAAATAGACTATAATGAACCTTTGTGTGTACCACAAGCACACTAGAAGGTTCCTTCAGCTCTGAAAATTGTACTTGAGGGATAAAATCGTCCAAACTTATTTGTTATATTGTCTAAATTTTGTGGGTTTGTCAATAATGTTAACTGTGTTTAAGCTGAGTGAGAATAGATTGTGTGTAAACAGTTACCTTCTCTTTTATTTCTAGATGGTCCCTTCTGGGTTTGAACCACATTTTTCTTTTTCCTTTAGCTGTAGATCTTCTTGAGAAGATGCTTATATTAGACAGCGATAAAAGAATTACTGCCTCTGAAGCACTTGCACATCCATACTTTGTACAGTATCACGATCCGGATGATGAACCTGAGGCCGAGCTGTACGATGAGTCCATAGAGAATAAGGAGCGAACCATAGATGAGTGGAAAGGTAACAGAATTGCTCACAGTAGTTCATACATGTAGCAGAACAAAACCTTACTTAAATAACAGTTTTCCTCTGTTTCTAATCAGAGCAATTTGAACTCTTAAGCCTCAGGGAGACAAGATTGAAGTCCATGTGTGTGCTTACGGGAGTGGAGAGGTGGAAAGGGTTGTGTTTCCTCTCTGGATTTTGCTCCCTTCCCCCATTCTATCATCTCCTCAGTAGATTCCCTATAGCAGGTTTAATCTTAACTAAACGCTGATGCTAGTTACCAGGTAACCACACATTCTGTCTTGCTTTTAGTTTTCTAGGTCAGATCCTCAGCTGAAGTAACTCTCCTAGGGCAAGTGACACTATTTGGGATTCTGGTCTACTTTTGTTCAGAATCAGAAATTAGTATTTTTCCATAGAGATGTGTATTTTGTTAATCATTCTTTAGATAGACAAGTAATTGGGATTAATAGATAAACCATGCTATTGATCCTATTTGAGATGAGAGTTGATGATTTTACTTGGCAGTGACACCCCAAAACCCATCCTTGAGAAACACTGCAACAACTTTTTTTTTTTGTTAGTTAATTCCATGCTTGCATCATGATCGTATTGCACTACTGTGTCATGGAAGTAATGTGGCTAAACATTAAGTTTGCAAGTACACTGAAAAGTACAGTCCAATTTCATCATTGTCTAATGAGGACATATTATGCTAAAAATTCCTTACATGACATTTTAAATTGAGAGTAATGTTCTAGAAAACTAATTTTTCCTGTTTATCGATAAATTCCTTTCCTTGGCCTAAGATGAAATATATATTCTATAAAGTAAATGTTCTTTTTCTATTTGTATATTCTATAACTTTTACTCCAGAAAGGTTTGATAAAAATGAATTAGCATAGCGGGTAGGTTTATGATGAAAAATACTGACCTCCCATGTCTTACTCATGCCCGTCCGCTTGTGCCATGTTTTATCCTGGGCATGGCAGCAGACACAAGCAGATTGACTACAGCAAATACATCTTAAAGAAAGGTAGGAGCGGGGTCATGGGTCTCTTTACAATAAAGCAACCTCCCAGAGCCCTGAGAAGGGTTTTCTGGAAACCTACTGCCTCTGTACAAACAAGGAGGATCGACTGGTATCGCTTACTCCTTACACATGCTCTCCTCTGCAAAACCTGGCAGCGTACAGCACCGCCCATACATCTTGTTTATTGAGAGGCATTTGCTGCTGTACTTAGGAGTGGGTGATTTGTTTTCTGCTATTTTTTCAGCTGACTGAGTCTGTAACAGGAAAGTTTAACAATTTCTGAGTCATGAAGCTGTTTGTGATGAAACTCTGTTGAAATTATTTCAGGAACAATCTTAGCTTAACACTTTCCGAACTGAAATGAGGATGTGGAGGTGAATTCTTTAGGAAGGACAGTATCATATTTTTCTACATCACTGCCCTGGCTGGAACTACAGGTCAAATGCCTTCTTTACACAGGGGGGGAAAGAAAAAAGGCCCAAGACAAAAATCTCAGAACTGGCACAGGACATGTATCTCTTCCTCCTGGCCAATTTTTATCTTAGGGAATAAACTTTTTATTTTCAAGGACAGTATGTGCCACATTTAACTAAGATAACAGGAAAGGTGACCGTTTGCATAAAATATTTGTATTGTTGATGAAATATTGACCCACTTTCTCAAGATGTCATTGGCATATTTCCCCTCTTTTTCTGTTCAAATTAAAAATCAGTGGCACTTGATCCCAAGAGGGACACTGAGCACCAAAGTAAAATGAGATTTCAGAACACTTTGTCTTACATGTCACGCACTTAAGAGTTTCCTTGGCCTCCATTGCACACTGCTGAGGCTTGCAGCCCAAGCTCATAGTCTTCCTTCTGACAAGTTTCATCAGTTAAAAAATATTTCAAAATTTCAGAGGCCAAGAGTATGCTATTCAGAGTTGAATGTATCTGAAAGTATCTCTCCTTAGACGTTGCTCCAGTTGCACGTATCTCAGCGTGACATCTGTACTCTCTGCCGAGTAGCTGGCATGAGACCCGGGTAAGGAGCTTCATAAACATGCAATGTACTGCCAGCAAAAAAGTTCCAGGTGTCTGATTTGCTAGGATGCTGGCTTCCGCCGAGTTCAGTCGGGACCGCTCTAGCTCCTACCTGGCTGCCTGTGACCAGATGTTACTTAATAGCCGCAAGTCAATCACTGAAAGAGTCACCTAACAAATCCTTCTGCCTCGGGGTTCTGCACACAGAATTTCTTTCAGAGGAATCCTTCATGAAGCTTATGCGCTGGTCACCATACACCATGCTACAGCATAATGCAGCCAGAGCGTAACCAAAATTCAGCCCAAAGATTTTTACGTACTTTTTAGAGGAGTGCTGGGCCCGGTTGCAGGTGTAGCAGCTGCCTCAGATCTGTTTAACAAACAAGCTGATAGGCAGAAGTTTGATATGATTTAAACATCACTGTTTGGAGAACAGAACCTGAAGTAATGCACTGTTAGCCATATATTTCTGTGTGAACAGGATTTGGTCCTTAAAATACAGTATCTAACTTGAGAAAACACATAGGAGGTAGTCACTGACAATATACCCATTACTGTGCAAGGCACAAAACAGGACATGACTGTCAGCACAAAAAGATAAAGGGCTATTCCTAAAGCAGGGTAACATGGCAGGGAACCCACATTTCTACGTAAGCCCTTCTAAAACTGGACAAAATTAATTATTTTTTTTTCCAGAGGACTGTAAAATTAAGTTAGCTACAATAAAATAGAAAAAAAACCCCAAAACCTAGATCCCAAGGTATTAGCACCGAACTGCGAATGATTTATGTTGAAGGCAACTGACTGAGAGATGATAAAGAACATTCCCTGTGGTTAAACGTGTACATTTTAAAACCTGTTTGGGTGCTTTTAAAGATTCCATTTTCCATTACATTTTGTCTTTTATTACATCATTTTGGCAGGTCATCTGACAGCGTAATTGATGTTTCCATTTCAGGGCCTCTGTGTTTTAGTAATTAGCTGAAGGGGACAGACATGTTGTACAAGAACAGTATTTGTGAGTCTAATTTGTAAGCTGAGGTTAACAGTAGGATTCCTAGTGAATTCAGTCTTTTTTTGGATCTGGGCTCTAAAAAGGCTGGAAATACAAAGTATAAGCCACATGCATCCATAGAACTGTTTTGTCTGGAATATTTTTCTTCTGAAGAGAATATTGCCTAATTCTTCTTTCTCCCTTACACCCTCTCTCCAGAACTTACCTATGAAGAAGTGATTAGCTTTAAACCCCCTGACTTAAAAATGGATAGCCTGGAGATAGAACAGTGAATACAGGCAGCTCTGTCTTGCCTTGCTGCACTATGAAGACTGTTAAAATATAACCATACAATTTAACCTGTGGTCAGACATAGATTTTACTACCCAAAGATGTTGGAGAAGATGTGGAAAAGCAGATGTGTTACACAGAAGCCAGATGTTGTCTGTCTTGGGTGGGGAGGGGGTTGCCTTGTAATATGAATGTATTCCCAGTTCACAAGGGGTGATAAAGAACTGCTTCATTCTGACAAAATTATGCACTGAGTTCTGTCAAGCTGTGTGTTCTGCATGTTTCATTTTATCAGTTGTATTGCCAAAATAAAGGTGACTTTTTAAATTAATTTTAAAATTGTACATTTAAAGCATGAATGTATACAAACATAAACATAGAAGTCCATACAAGCAGTCCACTTTTTTTTCTGGCATTTTATCTGTCTGTTTTCATATTATTTATAGTTAGTGCCTTTATGAAGAGAGGACGTGGTAGTGAGATAGACAGAATATGCATACGTAGTCATATCTGTGTTGGTCTTACAAATTTACTGGATGTCTCTCAAGCGGTCTTAACACCAGTTGAAAGTCAGTAAAAATAAATCTTTGTCTTTTTGTTGCCATTCAAGTGTCCGTTCTCATTCTTTTCCCCATTTATGTTTTTTTAATCTGCGCAATACCCGTTTGTGAGACGATTTTACTTCCCAGCGGTACTCCTAACCATGCCATCGATGGAGTCCCGCTGAATTTGCCCAAGTTTCCAGGAAGGTGCCCTGAAGGCACTGTGGCAGATCTCTGTAGTCTTCTGCAAGCTTCAGCAAAGGCTGTCACAGATGGCAGTGCAACAGTACTCAGTTCAGTTCACAGCTTAGGATTCAATATTCTTCATTGTCTTATTTTCCTTCACATAATCCTTGGAAAAATAATCTAATAATTGCCATTGGAAGACATGACAAAACAGTAAGATTTAAGAATTTGTTTGTGAAAAACAAAATATCCATCTCATCAGAGTTTCTTTTTAAGCAAAATTTTAAAGGCTTTCCAGCTCTGAAAAGTTGGAAAATTAAGTAATAAACTGCAGGATACACCAGATACCAAGATTTCTTAAAGAATTAAATTTATCTGATTTCCCCATTGAAGGCATAATACCGAAAGAGGAACATCCTTTGGCATGAGGCCTCTTATGGTGTACTGGCTGTGTCTTTCTACATACTCGTGATTCACAGTTGTTCAATGTTGTTATTTTTGTGTCTTGTTCTCGCTCTGTCGGAGTCTCATTTTGGAGGTGGCTTTTTATAATATTTAGGTTTTCTGTGACTTTTGTCATTAGGATTCAGTTGTACAGCTATTACACGAGGTAATGAATTCTGCTGCATTTATTTACCTTCCTCTGTATCTTTTCTATGTAAAAAGAAAAGCTTTTTCTTAATAAACCTATTTAAAAAAAAAAAATCAAGTCCAAGAACTTTGATTTTTTTTCAGAGATACTTGATACAGTATTGTTTGTCATCTTTGAGAAATAAAAATAAGCATTCCATCTAGAAAACGTGCTCCTACTTTGTGGACTAAGTGGTGGACTGTTGTTGATAATGTTGGCCAGTTATCCGATACTTGCATCCAGTGGAATACAGCCCCTTGTATTCAACTTGCTGCAAGACGTACGAATCTGAAAGTAAATGCCTGCGTGGCTTTCTTGTGAGTCCTCTGAAGAGTTGTCGGGCTGTCATTACTTTGGCTTCCTGCGAAGCTGGATGAGGCCTGTAATGGTCATGGAACGACTGAATTTCACGCTGACTAAAATGGGTGAAAAGGTTGTAAATCCTTAAATTATTTGTCTGACTACATAATGAAAATAACCGCTTAGTCATGTCTTAAATATTTTTTTTTCATCTGTTTGTTTAACAGTTAACAGAAAAGTAGCTCAGCGCTTTATTTTCTCTGAAATATGATAATGAGCTTGCTAGCCCGTTCTGCACCTCTGTTGCAGCTGGAAGGGCAAGGACAAAGTAAAAAGATTTCACAAGAACCTCCTGCATCCAACGATAATTAATTTAGTGTGGGATTTGTTCCATCATTTGTTTAATCTGGTTGGCTGGCTATGAGGGTGGCCGTCACCAAATGTTTCAAAGGATGCCTAAAACTCTGTGGTAGGCAAAGCCCAGATGCTCTGCTCTTGCCATAGCTGTGCTACTTGAGGGAAAGCTTTATATCACTTCCAAAATTTCTCCTTCTGGCAACTCTGAATCTTCCTCTGAATATCTCCTTTTACATTCAAAGTTGTAATATTTTCTAGGAGATAAATTATGTAGGAAGAATACGGTCGTAGCCACATTTAAACTAATCAAAGCTGACAGTAATGGGTAACAAGAGCTCAGCTATTCTTAATTAAATACCATCAAAACCCATAAATCATCTCATTTTAATGTCAAGAAAAACAGTAGGGAGAGAGACATCTTTTCACTAGATTTGCAAAATGAAGGCGATTTCCTAGACCTCAGAAGCCACTAATTAAGGTATTTTTCTAGAGCAGGTAACCGACTCCCTTGGGGTAATCCAACACGGAACTGCGATGTGGTCCGTTTATCGGTTTACAAGAGCAGGCCAGGGTAACTGGCGAGCCGGTGCCCCGCTGGGAGAGAAGGGTGGAAGGCTCAGCACTAACAATGCTTATCGTTTGAACACAGATGGAAAAAACATTTGTCAACCAACACAAACAGGCAAATGGAGGGAAGCATGGAGGAGTGAGGGCTTTGTCAGGCTTGGTGAACCTCTAAGGCGGGTGGCTTAAAAGTAAATTTTAAAGAGTAAATAAATGTAAAAGTAAGGATTTTATTTTATAAAAATTTATTTGCTAAAAATGTCTTTAATGAAGACATTGTTTACATGGCCCACATTTTATTTGCAAAACTTGTAGTGGAGCCTGCTTAAACTGTGGGGTTTTAATCTGACACCACTCTTAACTCCCATTATTACAATCGCGCTTTTGTAGGTCCTCTACGCATTGCATGTACATTTGAGGAAAGCGTGGTAGGTTTTAGCCCACGCTAAATTGGGGTGCTCACCATCCCTGACCACCTGCGAAGCACAGAAGGGATGCTCGGGGGGGCACAGGCTTCCACTGGGGGAGAACACAACTCTCCGAGGGCTCTCTCCATTGTTAACAATTTACTTCTAATCTGAATTTACCTAATTTCAGCTTTCAGTCACAAGAGCTTTTTATCCCTCCACCCACTGAATTGAAATCACTTCTAGTATTTATTATCTCACTCTGTAATCAGTGTTAAGTGCAACCCCAAGTTGAGCAATTTTATCATCACTGGAAGCAAAAGGTCTTGCAAAAGGAAAAAGAAGTCTTTTGCATACATCTCAATCTTTTGACATGCATAAGCATACACTACACTTCTTTTTAAATCTGCATCTTTATTTTTTAAGTTCTCTACCTCATCAGCACCGAAGCCCAGCAGCAGGAAATTGATATGCCACAACCAAAGCAGAAGTAAAGACAAGACTAAAGAAATCTCTAATTTACAATGTGCTAATGGAAAGAAAAACCAAGGATGGTTTAAAGGAAAAGCACAGCGTTAGAGGGTACCACGTGCCATAATACACAGAATTACCTCCTCCCAGAACATACATAGTGGCTACACAAGTATGAAACAGCAGAGTTATTAGTAACTTTGGGAATTTATAGGGAGGGAAAATAATAGGAAATTAGGTAATCGACACTGATATATGAAAAAATACATCATGCCCCAGTAGGTCAAGAGCCATTAATTAGACAGCATTGTTGCAGAATTCCCATTAGTGCTCTTGGCATGTTTTTGATGTGGTGCAAAAGACAAAGGCAAGAGGGAAGGAGGGTCAGTAGGCTGCAGGAGCCGACACAGCGAGCCCACCCTAGGGACAGGAGGGGGACAACCCTGTCAAAGAGAAAAGGCTGGCAGCAAAAGCACCTTTGACAGAGGTGGGGAGCAGTCAATACAAAAGCCACTTCCTTCCTTTCTTCCCGTCACGTGTCCTCCTGGATCATAACAAGAAAACAGACCTCCACATTTCCCACTCTCAGGACCTGGTCAAAGATGAATCTATTCAAAAAGTACTGTATTCAGCTGCAGGCACAAATTACTTAAGTATCCTTTGCTGCATCTGTAAATTGCTGACTTGGCCCAAGAACCCCTGACAGATGAGCAGTGGTTAAGATTTACCTCTTGCTAAATGCCAATTGCACTGTAAATTGGGTAACTTATGTCCTTTGGTAGCAGCAGAAGGGAATTCAGCCGCGGTAAGATCAGTCTCCTTAGGAAGGAATTAACAGCAATATCTGTTTGCTTTAAAAGCAGCTGCTTGTTTCTTTTACATGTGAATCGTGCTGCTAGTGTTTATGGATGTAGCACAACTCTCCAAAGCTGGTCCTTAGAAAACCAGCACGCTTGCACAAGTGCAAGTACCAAGTGTCATTAATTTATGAGTCTAGGCAAAAAGCGTAAGGGTTTTTAACGGACTACTACCAAGAGACTGAAAGCTGCATTAGTGCAGCTGCCCCTGACCTTCTTTCTGCTGTAAGATAAAATATTGAACTGATATGCCTAAAAGGGTCTAAGTTTTCACTGCAAGGAGGGAATATATTGTGTTTCCTATGCAAACACTGATCTTCCAACCAATCCGACACTTAATCCATTAGATGGGAAATTTCTACATAATGAGCGAAACTGTTCAATTCAGCTTCAATCTTGCATGCATACAAATGCTTCATTTTGCACTCACATAGTCCCCCAGTTTCAATTACTGTCACAAATTAAGAGGCATGTCATAGCACAGAGGTTTTAGCTAGTCCTTTTAGGTTCCAATTTGATCACAAGTAATACTGAACACAGCAGAAATACCGAATCGCAGTGGCAGCCCTGAGACAAATATACTTTAAATTTGCTGTAACTGGCAGCCTCCACTGACCCATACTTTGCTCCTTATAGAATAATATCCTGTAGATTAGCACTAAGATAATATATTCCTATTTCATACTCATTTTATAATAGAGCCTGAAGGCTTAAATCAAGAATACACCCTAGTTACGTTATATTCTGTCCGAAAATAACACACCGGACTCCTGTCCTGCCCAGCTCTCTCATTAGGTTGTGACGGAAATGCAATGAATGAATGCAAGATGAAGGAGGATGGGAAAGATGGGGTAAGAGTACCACCAAGTTCTTGGTGATTTAAGCAGGTGACGTGCACCACCACGTAGTGACAAATTAGTGAAGCTATCAATCAGTGATACCTGTTAACGCTCTTTTTTGCATTGAAGTTGGGAAACTCTTCAACACAAGAGTATTTTTTCCTCTGTGCACAATAGCATCTCAGATTGCAAAAATCTGTGATAGTTTAAAAATTAAATTCTTACCGTTTCTCATAGGAAGGGGTATGAAGGGGACCTTTAGGCAGGCTCTGAGGAGAGTGTGAAAAGCAGTTGGTTATACATAGCTGTCTGCCACTCTACACCTGGCCTCGCTTCCTCCACCCACCTCCAGCAAACAGGGATAGCAGGGTAGTCAATAGTTATTTAGTAAGTTCTCACTCGACCTTTTCAACAAATGAAATGGCAGGTTTAAAAAATAAAAATTTTTCTTTTTTTTTTTAGAAAAGCAGTTTGGTGGTGTGTATTTATTCCTTTCGCAGCATGGCGAGGCCCCCAGGGCCGCTCCCTGTCACAGAAAGTGGAACTGAAGCACCCTGCTCAGGGCTCAGAGAGACAAAACCCAAAAAGCTGCAAAGCAGTTGGCAGCAGCTCCACCGGGGAAGGGTGGGGACACAATAGCATGGGAATATTTTCAGATGAAAACTGAGAGTTTTTTTTTAATTTAAGCTTTACTTCTTGTTGGAATAAATAAAATGGACTTACTTCCTCCATGGTTACATATGTAAGTAGACAAGAACAGAGTACTTTTTGAAGGGGAGAACAGAAAGCTGGTTAAAAAATTAATATTCTAGGAATCAGCTTTGGACACTTCAGCAAGATTTTATGTTTACTGACATTTAAGGTATTTTACAGAACTGAAGTATTCATATGTGAATTGGTGTATCAAGAATAAAAAGACCATGTGGAAGATATCTTACAGACATAAACAGACGGGAAGGCGGGATGATGCTTGATTTTTCCAAGGACCTTGTATCATCTCCTGCTTTCCCCCAGCCGAATCCACGTTGCCAGTGCCTGACCTGGGGGATCAAGGTCCCAGTCCCTCTCCCTGCTCACACAGATGTACCTCCTTCGCCCAGGGCCCGGCAGCCAGCCCGCAGGTCAGCTCCTGACAAACTAAGCCGTGCCATTTTATCACTGCTAATGAACAGTTTGTTGTGGGCAGCGTTGCCAGTAAATGCTCTTTCCACACTCCGTACCCGCAGAACTTCTCAAGAAAACATGGTGAGCTTTCTCACGGCCCTCTTGCAGAGCTCCTGCTCCAGCACCGAAGCCTCACGCCCAGGCTGGAGTGTCAGTTGAGCTCTCGGTCCCCAGAGGGATTAGAAAGACTACTGTACACAGCCCATCTACCTCGTATGCTTTGCACATGATGGCAACCTTCCAACACACTGGAAGTTGGCTCTTAAAAAAAACACCAAAGGTATCAAAACGAGTGTTTCTTCCTGGCAACAATCTTGCCAAGCTTCCCTTTATGGGATGGGCATTAGAGAAGTGGGATTTTTGCATCATTACTGCATTCATTATCTTTTATACATGACGCCTGAAGAAGGACCCTTTCTGTTCTATAAGCTTTACAATAAATATATGCTGAAAGCAGAAACATCTGATAGCATTCCTTTTTTATTTTACCCTGACAAGCACACACTGTTTGGGATAAGATATGGCCATAGCATCTTACTTTTCTCATTGAAACAGATGATTGTCTTTGAGAAAATACATCATCATATATCCGGCCAAGCCTAGCAGGATGCTGTGCTGAGGCTCATGCATTTTGTGACGCTGCTGTAAGATCTGCCAGCTGTGGAGGGATCCAAGTTTCTCCTCTCGCTCCCTTCATAGACACTTTTAATGGTTTTATTAGACAAAGCTTCCCTTCTTACAACAGTGCTGATTCCCTAGACTTTCCAGTAAGTTTATTAGTTCATCTGCTATATGTGTGACTTGATGAGGAAAAGTGGTCTTGCATTTGACCTACACTGCTATCTTGTCTATCTACAGTATACCTAAACACTTACATGTAGGAAAAGCATGGGTAAAACAACACTGGCCAATTTTGTCACTGAATTTAAAATATCTTATAAAAGTTACTCTGTAATATTCTCAGCTTCTGCACAAGAATGACAGTGTCTCGGTGCTGGGTTAGTACTTTCATCTACCATAGTAAAATAATCTACTTTCTGCCTTGATAAAAAGCAAGTAGTAAGAAAGCATCATTTTGCGCCAACTGGATAAAGAAAAATAGGTGAGGGATCAAAAGCAGTACTAGACATATAAATATTTGTCGTTAAAAGCAATTTAACTAATGGACTGCCTCAAAACTGAGTGGAAGGTAAAGCTGCTCTATCCTTCACCTTGCCCATACCACATTTCACACCAGCCACCACCTGCATAGCAAACACGGCATAAAAGTGATCCCAGAAATTAAAAAAAAAAGAAAAAAAAATCTGCTGGGACAGTGGAATTTAAAACCAAGCCTTTATCATTGAGGCTTGACACGAGCCTCACACTACCCGCCAAATGTCAGAAGGTTGGTTTCCACTCTCACTAAACCAGGGAGTCAAACAGGTCACCGGTCGGCAGAGAGCGGTGCTGGAAAACACAGCTACTGTGCGGAGGGATGTTAGTCCGGGCTTAGCGCATTTGCAGCGCTGCTCTGCAGGCAACTTCAGAAATGATGTTTTCCTCCTGGATCCGACACGTAGTATCAGGAGGAAGGAGGGCAGGGCTGCTCTTCCACATTCGGTAGTCAGGCAGGAAAAGGTTTGGCCCCACGGCAGCTGCCAAAAAGGCATCTGGAACACCAAAATTGGGCCAGATTGCCCCTTTTGAGCTACACCACAAACTGAACGCTAGTGACAGCAAGTCTGAATTATCTAACCTCAGCAACATTGCTCAGGGGTGAAATCAGACAAAACAAAGGCTTTACCAGACCCCAAAGGACAAAAATTTTAATTATATTCACACAGAGAGCATGTAAAGCCTTTTTAAACGCAGGTCTTTGCCTTACACGTGCTGGTCCAGGCCTACTGACTATAGAGATATTGAGAAGGTCGCTATTCTCCGTACTCCTTGCTGCTTGAACTGCTTCGTATCACACCAACCGTGCACCGGACCACTTGCTCTGAGCAACCGAATCAAGTGAGCGCTTCCTTCTATTTAAGTGTACGAAATATTGTTGAAACTTGGGGTCTGACCCTGAGATGAACTGGGAAGCCCTCAGCTGCGCACCTTCGTGCAAAAGCCATTGGAAAGCTCACTTTCGTACTCCCAGCCCTTATCAAACTCAACGCCTTAACACTTTCACGTATAACTCGGCTGCATCTTTACCAGATGCAAAACACGACCCCAAAACGAGCCCGAGCGAAGTGCCACACACACACACACACGCACACACAGCACACACACACACGAAGGCGGCTGGGACGGGTTTGCT
>NW_009633579.1:0-7205 GCF_000690535.1 Cariama cristata
CCCGCGTTTCCCGGCGCCCTGGCCTCACTTGCTTCGTGTCTTTTGCTCTGTAGGGCACGATGGGGTTCATCTTCTCGAAGTCCGTGAACGACAGCCTGAAAGCTCAGCAGGAGTTTATGCTGATGAACTCGCGGCTTCAGGTAACGCATACGCCGGCGG
This sequence comes from Cariama cristata, assembly GCF_000690535.1. NCBI lineage: Eukaryota > Metazoa > Chordata > Aves > Cariamiformes > Cariamidae > Cariama > Cariama cristata. The sequence goes on from NW_009633579.1 coordinate 160, forward strand.
CGGTGTGGAAGAAGGTCACCCACGGCCTGCTGTCTGCGCAGAGCTGGGCTTGTGGCTTCACCTGCTGAGGCTGGAAGTTACAGGGAGGATTTAACTCTTGGATTTAACACTCCGCCGATTCTGGTGTAGTTATCTAACACAGCGGGTTCAGATGTGTAAAGCACCTATTCTCTGAGTCTAACAACTTCTTCAGAAGTCTGTGTTAACAAGTTGTAGAGGTGGAAACTATCCTTATGGTGGCCAGACCCTAAAAATACAGTTTTGGAAACTTACCTTGAACAGTCCCCTGAAGAACAACTGGGCTACTCCAGTGTTAAGCGACATGTATATGTTAAAGTGAACCAGTAACAGCATGGTTACTAAAACAATAGATACTATGCTTTTTAAAATAATACGAGTTAAGTATGTTTGAACTCTTCCACCATACAAAATCTTTCAAACAACTCTTTCTTTAGGTTCAGCTAGGTAACTGGAATTGTTTCATGTTACTAGGAAGGCACTACGTAGCTGTTCATTGTTCTAGAAACCTCAGACTAAATAGGGCATAGGGGATTGTTTATTCCCTCTCATAAAATAATAAAATACCAGTGGAGAAAGAGAAGATTAACCAGTTGGACTAAGGTTCAGAAAGTTGTGCTGTACAAAACTTACATGTAACACTGGTTATATCTTTCAGATTTGTTATTAGGTAACTTCTGATCTGTAACTTGTTTATGCTGGAATACGATCTGAAGAACTTAGCTGGAGTTTGTCCCTGTAGGTTTGCGTTTGAATTGAATACAGGTAAATTTAAAATGTTTACAGTGGTGATGGATGAAATTCCAATTTATTAAGTTGCCAGTAGATGGCATATTCTAGTTTTCAAAGCAGCATGCAGATAGTAGGTTTTGTAGGATCACATATAAACTAAACTCTGGAGGTGACCTTGGAAATGTGACTAGGAAGGAGAAAGATAGCATAAGGAAAGAGGATATCGTAAAAGACTGGGTAATTCTTAACTGATATTGTAAAATACTGGGTAACTCTTAACTGTTTAAAGAAAATCAACTTTTTGCAAGGCTTGTAAACATAATTTTCTTTCTGTTCTCAGATATGTTTCTCAGATACAACCACAAATTTTGTGTGCAAACAATTTATTTTTTTTTTCCTATACAGAGGGGCTGCTCTCACCCCCAAAGTTTTTGGAAATCCAAGTGACAGGAAGGTTTTCAGTTTGAGAGAATGATGATGAAATTAAAGTGGAGGCTTGCTTCATGATCTGCTTCTCTGCTGTGCAGAATGAAAGACAGAGTTGAGGAAAGAGCTTGAATTCAGGCTAGCATTTGTAGGGTGCTGCGGGCTTTGAATGGCAGTCTTTGGCTGCTTGACCTCAGATGCCTAAAAACTCTAGTTCTAGCCCAAATGCTCAGGCTAAGATAAAAACCAAACTTCTCTGAGGACAGTTGCAAAAAAGCCCTTTCATGATTCCGTACAAAATTTTTGCAAGTTGCTCTTTAGGAACTCACCCTCTATTGTCTGTCTTCTTTTTGACAATACTAATAGCCAGCACAGTACATTTCTTTCTAACACTACAAATGCCTGAGTGTATCTGATTTGTACTGTGTTTGCTGACATTTTGACCATGTTAGAAAACCTGCATCTTTTAAAAATGCATGAAGTGCACAGTTATGTCAGGTGCAAAAGATGCACTAGGGGCAAGGGAAGGACTAAATTTTTGTCATAAGGGGATGGAACAAAATAGCTCTGCGCTGACCTTAGGGAGGGGGTAGGGAAGAGGAAAGACTGCCAGTTGTGTAAAACCTGTGATGTGTCTGGAGCCTAGTGTTAGACAAACTACTTTCAGGCTATTGGTGGAAAATAGTACAGCCTGATTTATTTGCTTTTAGACAGAAATTGTGACTAGAAGTATCTGGAGAAGTTAGGTCATGCTAGGACCAGAATGAAATAGCTAGACTAAAGCGTTAGATATTCTCTTATAGTGAAATACTGGGGTTTGGATGCTATCAGTTTTCCCATCTTCCTCTGAAAACCATGATATTTATTAATAAAATAGAAGCTTCTACTTCAAGCAATATGATGTATTTGCTGTGAGAGATTCAAAAATATGGATTTGTTTTAAACCTAATTCTATCCTAAAAGAACATGTGGGATCGAAACCTCTTGGAGCTTTTCATAGCTTCTGAATGTACTTTGGAATGCCCCATGATTACAGTGTTGAGAGAATAGGGTACTATTGTTACTCCAAGCCGATTGGTGTGGATCAAGAAGTCCTCAAAATTGTTTCTCCTAGAATGCCTTCCTTACTGACAATGATAATGTGGTACTGGTCAGAAATTAACTAGGAAGTCTTTGGGTTGACCTGGAAGAAAACACAGCAGGTGTTGGTGACACAGTCAGAATCTGTGAAGACTTCTCCTGTTCCTTATAGATGAGAAGGAGTCATAAAGTAACTGTAAATTGTTTGGAACAGGATTTTTGTGCTATCAGTTTCCATGACAGATCACTATTTTTTTCCTTTTTAATTTTTTTTTAAAGCAAAAAGAATTAGGTATATGCTGTCCTCTGAATGGAGAGAAAATACAAAGCTGTTCAGTCATTGACTTAAACTCTGTGGAGGACTGTAGGTTGGAAGGAGACCGTTGAAAAATAGGAAGGCAAGTAACATGACAGAAATTGATAAAGACCTGTCCAAATCCCAGGCCTTGGTGCGTGCTAAAACTCGGTCAGTTTTAGAGTCAGTTTAATGTGTGCTGGACACCCAAACCAGCTTGACTACTTCAGAATAACAGAATGTTAAAAAATGATGTGAAGTTGCATGCATATTTTTTTCTTTATAACCTGCTTGAGATAAGTCTGAAAAGAAGGGATTGTGGCCTTGTAAATTGTATCTTAATGCTTTTTGGAACAATAATAAAAACTCAGCTGTCAGTTTGCCTTGATGTTGAAGGACTTGCCAGTTGTTTGTATTGTCTTGGTATGGCTCCAGAATGAAACACCAGTCTGTATCAAGTGGAGACTGTTTATGGTAGAAGTTTGTTGAGACTTCATTTTTATCATGAGCCTGCTCCTTAAAGTGTAACAAACACTTAATATACCTACAGATACAAGTCTACAGCTCAAGTCTAGCATATGGCCTTGCTAAATGCTTTCAGCATGGCTGAATGGATAGGAGGAGGTTCCAGGACTCAGAGCATTTATAGCAGATAATTTATTTTCATGAGCTATGTGGGTGCTCTTAACACAATTAAAAGCAGGAATTTTATGTATTTCTTTTGAAGTGCTATATTCTGTTCTAGTTTCTGACTTTTATTCCTTGCAATTTTTTTCAACAACCTGATTGTATACCTTGAGAAAGCTATTGCAATAACTGTTTACTAAGGAAGCCATTTTAAGATGTACAAGGCGACCTGGAAAAAGATAAACATTTTGAACCTGGCAACTAAGAATGCAGCAATATATGTGGCTGATCATTCTTTCCTCAGTATGGATTAGAACATTTTAAATATAACTTTCTTCATTTGATATTTCTAGACAACAACGTTCCTTGACCAACAGGTGGATCTCTTCACAGGAAGTTGGCTGTATACACATACTTTGAAGCGTGCTAAAGACTTTATTGTGATGAGACAGCCTTAAGTATGGTTAGTGCACAATATAAGTTCATTGTCTTCAATAATTTAAAAAACAAACCCACAAACCAACCTTGTATACTCTATTTGTAGTGTTATTTAGAGTGGTAAGAAGCAAAATCATGGTGAAAGGTAGTGGCACAGTACAGATTAACATTTTAAATTTAATTTCTTACTGTTAATGAATTTGATCCTAGGACTACATAAAGCAAAGCTTACTAAATTAACTTTGCACTGCAGAAGACTATTTCTGTGATGGTGTGTCAAAGACATTCTAAGTGTAACTTAGAAACTTTTTACTTTAGGGTATAGACGTAAAATAGCCTAAGCTCTCCTGTGAAATTTTTGCCAAGCTTTCTCATGCATGTAAAGGAATCAAAACCACTTTGTTTTATTTTGAATGAAACCACACCAACTCTCACTCTCTCTTCCCTCCTCGCCTCTACCCCTCACCCCCCAAGTTAGATTTTATTTTATGCCCTGCTCTTATTTTTATAGAGGTAATACTGCTTTTGGCTCTAAGAAGTTGCTTTTCCTTGCTTTGCTTGGGAAACTGTACAGAGGGGAAACCAACTAAATTCCTGGGTTTCCTGTATATAATCTGCCTGTAAGTACTCAGCGAACTACACGAAAGGTAAATGCTTCAGAGGAGGTGGCTGAGATTTTGTTTTGTAAGGTTTTGGGATGTTATTTTTCCAGTGGTATTATGAGAGTTGAATGACATGAAGATACCTTGATGTGTGTGGGAATAATACTGCATAGTAAACGGTAGTTTCTAGTCTATTAAATTAAAAAAATTAAGTTCTTGTAGCATTTGAAATACTTGGTAACTGTTTTCAATTATATCTCAATGTATAAGGTGGATTTTTACTTAATGAGAAGAAATTTTTCATTGGAACTCCACAAAGAATTGGTGGTACAGTGAGTCCTTTAATGACTATCCTTTTTACTCTTTCATATATTAGCTTGCAACATCATTAATAATGAGATCTGAATTGACGACTAGTTTATAGTTTTGTTATATTGCTCTTTTTTTTTTTTAACATGGGATGACCAAAAAGGTAAGGCGACATCTGATTTGTTTGTGATATCTTTATGTATAACAATCATACTTAAGGCATTAAGCGCTCTCTTGGTGTTGTCTAGCTATTGAGGTTTTCACCTAGGTACTGTTGTGGTAAAACTGTACAAAAAAGCAATGAGAAGAAAGAGAAACACTGATTGTGGTCAGAATGGAAAAGGAAAATATATTGTATAGGGGACTGCCTATTGAAGTGAAGTAAATGAGGGCAAGTCAGCACAAAAAGCAAGAATTGTGTAGCTGGAGTTTAAGCTGTGTGGAAAAGATTAATTCCTAGCTTTGTTGAATTGCTGAATTTGATACTGATCAGGTTCTAAACAACAACCTTCTTCCTCCAATAATTTAGAGCACAAGGAATTCTCTAAACTATCGAAAAGCATTTTTACTCTGTTTTTGAAAGAAAAAAAGTCCAAAAACCAGAGAATTAAAAACCTCTGTATTTTCTCCAAATGAAACAATAAATCACATTCCCCCATCCTAAAAAATTGTTCCTAGTATAGCAGCATAATAGGAGCTTTTTGCTGTCGCAGCAGATGTTAAGTAAACAAGTCTAGAACATATCTGGTCCTTGCAGAAGGTTTTATGAGTGACAATATGCTGGATTTTCTGCAGTGTTGATGGTTCTGGACAAAGGAGGCCTGTATATGCACAAGTACACGTGTACACAGCCTGAGAAACAAGCAGGAAGGACACAAGCTGTTTCTCGTCACAAAACTGCAACATCATGGGAATAACTGAGACATGGTAGGACAGCTCATGCAACTGGAAATCTGTAATGGACAGATACAAGCTCTTCAGGAAAAACAGGTAGGGAAGACAAGGAGAAGGGCTGCCCATGATGTGAAGGAGCTTGTGGGTTAAGGTCAGAGGAGAGGCCACAAAACTTGATAATGTGGTGGGAGTGTGCTGCACACCACCAATCAGGGTAACCAAGTGCATGAAGCTTTTAAACAGCCTACGAAATCCTCTGGATTACTGACTGGTTTTCATGAGACTTCAGTCTCCCTAACATCTGCTGGAAGGGCCGTAAAGCAGGACATTAGCAATTGAGTACATTTCTGGAAAATGTGAGGGAAAACTGTTTGATACAGGTAGGTACAGGATGGGCTATCCAGGGCTCATGCACAGCTGGATTTGTTACTCACAAATAGGAAAGGCCTGATTTAGGAATGTAATATCAAAGGTAGTCTTGGTTGTGGTGGTGAGATCAGGGTCCTGAGTGGACTGAGGAAGGCAGGTAGCACAGTGCAGACTGTGGGCACTGGGAGAGCAGATTTTGTCTTATTCAGGGAACTGGTGGGTAAGATGCGACAGCAGGCAGCTCTGGAGGATAGAGGAGTTAAGGAAAGCTGGTATGTTTAAGGACAACCTCTTCCTAGTGTCCCTGGCAAGACAGAGGCCCTGGCAACAATATAGGCTGGGGGCTGACAACTGGGGAGCAACTCTGTAGAGACGGAGGGAACACTGGAAGACAGGAATCAAAGCATAAGCCAGCAGCATGCCCTGGCAGCAGAGTCAAAAGGACCAACAATGAGGGCTTTATAAGCAGTAGTGCAGCCAGTAGATTGAGGAAAATGACTGTTGCCTTCTTTTCAGTGCTTTGTTAAATGCATTTAAATACTGCCTCCAGTTTTTGCCCCCCTTCTCCTCCCCCAGTACAAGAAAAATGTAGATGAAAAAGAGCAAGGTTAGCAGCAGACCATCAAGATGGTCAAGGGCTGGAGCACTTCTTGAGAGGGGGCCAAGTGAACTGAGCTTATTCAGCCTGGAGGGGGATGCCTTCTGGGGTGCAGGATCCAACAGCAGCCCCCCAGCATCTATAAGGTTATCAAGAAAGCAGAGCCAGAGTGTTCACAGTGGTGGGTTGCAGGTGGGTGAGAGATAGTGGGTATAACATTGAAACAGGATGGGGGGAGCAGTTCAGACTGAGTATGAGGAGAAACCTTTTCCCCCACAAGGACAGCTCAGCAATGGAGCAGAAGCTGTCACCCCTTAGGGCTGGGCCGGCGCTTACAGCGGGTGGCAGACGCTCTCTGTTAACCCCGGCCTTTCCCAGAAGGGGAAGAAGGGGAGAAAAGGGAGAGAGACTTATGGGCTGGAACTTAAAACAAACTTTAATAAAACAGTAACAATGAAAAGAGTATAAATAATATTAAAACTAATAGTACTAATAATAGAAATAGAAATATACAAAACCGATATTGCTCTTCCTGGTGATGACCGTGGGACCACGTACAGCACCACGGCAGCTCGCAGTGCTCACAGGGCAGGGCGGGCACCCGGACGTCACAGAATTCGACTCCACAGCAGGTGGGCAACTGGATTGAGGGGTGCAC
>NW_009633579.1:7235-18627 GCF_000690535.1 Cariama cristata
GAGGGCTGACCCCCGTGATTCCTGAGCTTTATACCAAGTATTCCCGTGGTGGGATGGAATACTGCATTGGCCAGGCCTGGGTCACCTGTGCCCTCTGCAGCTTCCTGGGGGTGCGACCCCTCTTCCGCCTTCCCCCCAGGAGGAGCCCAGTGGAGCCCAAGAGAGCCCGCAGGGAACAGGCACCCACCCGTGGGCCTTTCTGCATAACGAGACCGGTCCTGCTCCAGCAACACCTACAGACATGAACTGCCATCAACTCTGACAGCAGGCACTGCCTGAAACCTGTAGTCAGCTTCAGACAGGGCAGTTACTGAGAGAACTTAACTGAAGAAAAAAAAAAGAATCTACTGAAAGCAGAAATAGTTCTGTTTCAGCTAAGCCAGGGCAGAGGCACAGTGAAGCTGTGCAACCTCCATCCTTGGAGGTTTTCAAGACCTGACTGGATAAAGCCCTCAGCAACCTGGTCTGATCACATAGCCGACCCTTTCCTGAGTAGGACCTGCTGAGGTCATGTCCAACCTGAGTTATTCTATGATGCTCTGACCACCATGGAAACAGGCACAGACTGTGGCCCCCTGTGTTTTGTGGATCCTGTGAGGTAGGATTTCCTCACATCTGTTTCTTCCGAGACAGAATTATGACAATTTACCACTTGATGTCTGCACTCCTGCTGAGCACCACGTGCACAGCAGCAAACTGTTGAAAAAAGCTGTGACTTGGTATAACTTTTGACTGACACTTGTTAGGCTTTACGTATGTGTAAGTGATACTGATACAGAAGTAGATTCACAAGAAAGGGAATTCAGATTTAAAGCCTCAGTGTACCCGGCATGTCAGATTGCAAAAACTAAGAAAAAATCTGTTTGTCTGTGGGAGTAATTTAGTTGAGAAAGAATCGTACAATCTTCTGCGTATTTTGAAAGTTTTATAACATTTATTGCTGTATTCACCGGTAAGTTTCTCCAACACTGCTTAATATTATGTATCTAGCAGTAGCACATACATAAATCAGTCAAAATCAGCAATCGTACTAAAAAGCTATAACCATTATTTAAGCAAAACTTGTTACAAAATTCTTTAAGATTACAACAGGTTGGCTCTGCTGGACTTTCAGGAGCAGATTGGAGGACTGGAATTCTTGAAAACCTTAAGTTTTAGGAGAAAGTAATACAGGAGGAGCCAAAAATCACTGAAAGTGCTGGAAAGAAAAAGGGCCTAGTTAGCGCTTAGCATTTATCATTGTTTCTGTAGCTAACAGATTTTTGTTGTTGCTGGTTTGGGATGGCGGTTCAGAGTGATTTGGAGTTTTATTTGGTTGAGTTTTGGGCTTTTTTTCCCAGCAAGAGAATTCCTTGTCAGACAAAAGGATAATCTTTTCTGTGAAAGCATAATTACATTCAGGAGTCAGAGATAATCCTGCAAATTAATCTTTGATGGGAGCCACATAACATTTGAGAAAACAAACAGGCTAGGGAAATAATGTACTTCTGACAAATCTTGTATTTACCATTAATAAAAATGTTTGATTATAACCTCCTGTCTGCAATATGAATCTCTGGATAGTCTCACTCCCCTTCTCCTGCCATCCCTACTCTCTCCATATTTTATTATGTCAGACTGTAAAGTGCATTCTTCTCCCCAGGTAATACTGGATAGCCAGGAAACAGCCATAGATCTGCTTTCATAGCAGTTAGTCTTTGGAGTTTATAGACCTGCTCCCTGTATGCTCCCTGTGTGGGCGTGGGAAAAGTTCCATGCTCCTTGATGAAAAAAAATGCCAATATCACATAAAGCTGAAAAAGTAAGGGGTTGTTTTTTCTGTTTTGACAATGCAGTGCAATTACATCTTCTTTTCTGAAAATCCATGCTAGCCTCTCCTTGTTTTTCCCTCTTTTGGGGTCCCCAATGTCATATAGTTTCCTTTTGAGCCATGGGAAGACTACATTATCCTATTCTACTGAGGGCCAGCTGGTGGTATTGAAGCTCCCCTGCATTTCTGTACCTAATTTGATACATTTATGCTGCTTTTTCTTCTCTGCCTGCCACCCCCACCCCCTCCCCCCACCCTTGATAGCGTTTGGGGTTTTTTTCCACTGCTTTCTTTTAATGGGTCCTTTTGAAGCTTTGGCAGTGATGCAAAATAGTAAGGGAAATAAAAACTAGAGGCATTTTTTTTCCCCCAGTTAGTAAAAATTGTTAGGTTGAATAGCTGGGCAGATAGTATAAAACATTCCTAGGGGAACTTGTCCTCCAGTGCAATAATGCATAGTCCTACTTTTTAAAGATGAAAAAGAATAGAGCAGTTTCTTCTGTAAATTAAACATTCTTTTGGACACAGCACAGAAATGCCAAAAACATATTTGACCCTTGCAGATTCTGTACTTGTAGAAATAACTTAATTCAAATTATAAATCACAAGATTTCTGCCTCTGAAAATGACTCTTAAGTGTTCTGTACTTTCATCTGTTCTTCAGCTCTTGCCTATAGAGAAAGATGCATGTGTTTTACACTGGATGTATGAGCTATGTCATATGCATTCATGATTCAGCTTGAAGTGAGACTGCTGTTGAGTGTTTTCAATGTCTGCAAAGGGCTCTAATGCTCTCGATCTCATAAAAATATGCTTTGGAGCATTATTTCATCATAATGTTAATGTGTAAACATTAATTTTATTAGACTATAATTTGATGTTATAAAGGATGTGTGATAAAAGTATTTGTATTTGGAAAAACTGTCAGAAACTCAGTGAAAGCATAGATAAATGTAACTAAATATTGCATTTTTTCTTTCCTGTACACTGTCAGCGCTTGGTTAGAGGCAAAACATAGCATGATTGCATTACTTTCCTGCCAGCATTGTATTGCCTAAAGAGGTTTGCATTGAATGGCAATAAATGGAAAAAAATTACGCAGTTTTCTCTTCATGTTCAACAAATTGTCCTTAAATCTGAAATGAAAGTATGGAAGTACCCTGTAGCAAGCTTCTTAATAGACCATGTCTTATGACCAAATTAGATTGGATTTTTTCTGAATTAAAGTAATAATAGGAAAATAAAGTCAGACCTATTTAAGTGATGGAAAAGGACCAGAACATTTCAGTTTATATCTAGACACTCAGCAGTTTCTCAAAATAAAATCTGGCCATAATTCAATGAAATGTTTTTGTAAAACTTTAAATTGGAGGATTGATTTAGTATTCTCATTGTCTTGATGAATTGGAAAATGCCTGAAATAATAGGCAGTGGTATAACAGGTAGTAGAATAAATACCAGTCCAGAGCATTATATCAAAGAAGGAAAAGTTAAGTAGATTAACAAAGCATAAGTGATTAGACTTCTGGAGCTTAAAAAAGACCTAGGTTTTATATACTTGTGCACAAGTATTGGTGTATTTTTATGTATGTATATATGTGCATTTATATGCTGATACGTAAGCTGAGTCAACAGCACAGATTCTTGTAAAAAGCAAATGTAATTGTGGATTTATTAAGCAGGGGATAAAATTACTCAATTTGCACTACTGATGATTTTGCAGGGAAAAAGATTTTGATACTTCTTTTAATGAGCAGGCAAGCTGCGAAAAGTTCAGAGGTTGCTAGTAAGAATAATAAAGGCATTAGAATCTATGAGGAAAGGATGAAAAAATCGTATTTGGCTGATGCTATAAACATACCTGTTACGAATTTTCAGTTTGTGTATGTTGGTGATGTTATTTTAATCCACTCGTTTTTCTCATATCTCCTTCTAGAGATACTGAGTCTTCTCCATTGCAAAAGTGAGCAAGCAAGAATTGGGCTAAGTATTAGGAGACTTTGAGTGCTTAACTGTCATTACATGCATTACTAAGAAAGGCAGTGGAATCTGTCGCTGGTGGTCTTGATTGGGATAAATAAATGTCTATTTCAGCTCTCTACTTTCATGCTAACTTTAAAAGGACCTCTGAGGATGCTTTCTAGCCTTACCTTCATGACTATGCAAACACAGAAGCTGAAGTACCTGAACAGAATGCAGGTCCGTTTCACTGAGGGCTGGCTAATATGTAACAACTCTTTCTTCTAGATTTATTTTGCACTTAATAGTGTTCCTTCCTTTCTTTCCCAATCTTAGAATTTCTAACCAGCTCAAACACATAAGTAAATGTGGTAATTTTTTTTAAATACAGAAAATACCTGTTTTCCAGGACTTAACACTGATTTCTGTGTCAATGCTATTATATTATATCATGTTACCAGTGAAATTTTTATCTAGCAAAGATTACAAGATGCTATAACTTCAATTATACAACTGTTTGTTATTGGTGTTTGGTTTTCATCTCAGTATCTTTCTGAAAATGTGCACAACAATTGTAAGGTTTATATAGGCCCAGTAAGAAATAAGTTTAAACCTTTCAACAGGAGTTTTAGGTTTGTTTCTTATTGGGAAGTATCTGATAATCTAGTTATCCTTCTAGTGGTTTTTGGAGTTCTTACATTTTAAGAAACAGAAGTTTCCGTGCGTGGTGACATATGTGACAGGATATAGTGAAAGAGACAGGTGAAGCATTTTAAACATTTGTTCAAGTGAAAAATGAGATTACGCATTTAGCATAGATAAAGTACAAGCAGTATTTGTACCTGCATAGTTAAGAAGATATAAATGTGTTTTATACAAATATGTACACCTTCTCTAAGTTACTATTTTCTGAGATTTGAATTGAATAATGGATTCTACTGTCCTTCGTAAATATTAATACATAATACTTCCTTTCCTACTACAGATACTGAGAATTTTGTGAGGGAGAGATGAGGAAAACCTGACTTATTTATCAGGCAACTCGATGATCTCCTCTGCCCTCATCTCCCTCGATAGTTTTAAACTGGGAAAGAATTTGTATTTGAGGTGAAGGTTTTATATGCATAATTTTTTCTTTCCATTAATTTAAAAATGTATTAAGAATGTAAACATGCTATTACAAGATAGTCCAGTAAGAGTTTTATGAGAAACTAGACAATGGGCCACATTCTGGTTTAGTAATTCAGCTTAAAGACAAATGCAAAATGTTAATGAAAACTAGAGGAGAAGAAAACAAAACTTTTGAAAAGGGAAGATATTAATGTCTGTTCAATATGTAGTTGACTAAGAGTACTCCTTACTTAGGTAATACAAATTGACCTAATAAGCCGATCGTTTTGTTCTTGGTAGGGACCTGTATCTTTTACATGTTCCTGTCATCGTAGGATGCTTTTTGAGTAATGAGCTAAAAGTAGCAATGGAAAAGAGAGTATAAGATGGTATAAGTAAGGGCAGGGGAAGGTGCTCTCTGTTTTATTTGAAGATGAAGTATATTTGCAAATAGTGGTGTGGGATTCTATTTTTTTTTTCTTAGTAAATTCAATTAACCCATTACTCAGTCAACATACTATTGATGTTTTATCAGTTGATCATAGAATGAGGTGGCTGTTGAACAGCATATATGTGCTATATTTTTACTCTTGGCAGGAAGAAGAATGGCTAATGCTAAAATGCCAGTGAGTTGCTAAACAATAAAACTTATTTTCATGCTTTATGACTTTCAGTCATCAAAAAAGAGAGAACTGACACATGATTCTGCAAAGGCTGCTTTCTATAGAGTCCTTCCTGTGCCTAATAAAACTGTGTGATGACATTCTTTCCACCTACAGATTTGCCAGCTTATCTTTTTTAGTAAAAGATCAACCACCTCCATTACCTGAAAAATTTAATTTTTCCTAATGTCTTAGGCACAGAGTCATTTTCTGCAGGGTTTTGTAAGTCCCTAACCTTTTCTCCTCTAAAGTTTTCACTGAGAATTAGTCAAAAGGGTGGGTTTTTAAGTTCTATTACAATGAAAACAATTGTTCCCTTTCTTCTGCGTGAAGTAAAATGTAACCAAGCTTTCCCTTTCCTGACTACTACCATCTTTTTTCCCTTTGGGGTAGCAAAAAGCTAGATTTGTTTTCTATTGACAAGATACTAGTAGCTGTTATAGTATCTCTAATGCATTTGTCTTGAAACCTTAGAAAAATTGTTTTGCCCCTTAGGTGTTCTGGGCTTAATTCAGGAAATAAATGCTCTCTGGTAACAATTCTATATCCTTATTAGTTTGCGTGCATTGAATGGAACAAAATAAGATGAATGATATCTGTATGGAGGAAGATTAGAACAATCTATCTCACAGGAAAAAAGCCAGTTTGGTTGGTATTAGCTGAAAGATTGTATACTCTACCTGATCACTAAAGAAATAAATGCAGTGGTTTACAAAGAGCAGTTTTTAATAGCTATTTCTAACATGCAGGCACTACCAGAAAAAGATGCGAAACAGACTTATTGCTCCACCAGTAATGAGACAAATGTTAATTAAATCTGTTTGATGGAATCAGTTCTACCAGACTTTTTGCTGGGGAGTATCTGTGACTAATATGTATCGTTGTGAATGCAGCTTGCTTAGGTAAAACTTTTGTCTTGCTTGGAGGTGCACCTGCAGCTAACCCTTACATGTGTAGGCCTAGTTTGGGGGGATTTAACTGGCTTCAAAGAAAAAATGCCTTCTGAAGCTGCCTCTTTTAATGCTATGAATTTTCCATAGTTCCTTCCGTCTTAGTAGACCAAACCTACCATTTTAGTCTTCTGCTGTGAAGTCCACTGAAGTCGAATCTGACCATTTACTTGTTTTTCTCTGAAATACTATTTCTTGAATGCTAAGTTTTAAAAAGAGAAAAAACAAGGGGGCAAGGGAGGAGCCCTGTATTGAGCAGAACTCATAAGAGCCCAGGAGTTACAATGGATAAAGAAAGATATCTTATACCTATTTTAATTCCATAACAGAAATGGTATAAAGAAAGCCACAGTAATTTTGCAAGTCAGAATTTCAAATGGATAGGAAGAAACATGATATTTGCAGGTTTTGTTGGTATTATAACACCCTTTCATACCACAGTATCATTTTACAGCCATTTCTTCTGGTTTTCATTTTTGATTCAATGCTCTGAGTCTTTATTTCTTCAAAAAAACCCAAACACATGTTTATGAGGCGCACAAGGAGCGTACCTAGAGGCATTGTTGGGGGATAGAAGTAACAAATTGAATAGTTCTTACTTATTCAGTTATTAGTCAGGTTTCAAAATGACTTGATAGTGTAACGTTAACTATTTGTCTTACACTGCTTTGTCTGTTTTACTGTTCCTACAGCATGGATTCCTGTTTTTTACGTAACTGGCTATCCAGTGACTTCGGTTTGTCTTCGTAGAGCTTGTAAAAATCTCCTGAGAATTCTAAACACTAATAACAGTACCTTAAAACTTTGCTTACTAAGTAGATAAGGTTATTAAATGCAGGTGGAAGACACTTTTCTTCACTCTTCTTTGTTGCTCAAAAGCCATACTGCAGAAGCATGGAAATGCTAGGTTACTGCCAAAAAATCTTACTTTCATACCAGTCCATTGGATTGACCCTCTCCTTTGCACAGCTTAAAACGCCAAATGAATTTAGGTGCTTTTGATGTTATTTTCTTTTTATATGGCATGTAATTCCAGTAATTTATTGACAACAACAGGCATATAAAGGGGTTTTTTTCAGTGCAGTTTACATTCTGGCTAATATTGCAAGACCCGTTTCTTTTTGTGATAGCTCTCACGTTGGAAATATTTTGTAATGTGTCTTTGCACTTGGAAGCTTCAAACATTAAGTTTTCTTTTTAGGGAGTGTAGTTTCTTGCAGTGCTAATAATTTTAATTGCTCTGTGTACTTGATGCGAGAAATATTTGCAAACAAGCTTTGAAGCGGCAGGATAAAACATTTAAGTCTGATTTATTTTAGCTGTTTGATCTAGAGGCCCGTTTCCTGACACTTCTGTGTGCATGCTCATTCTAGAACCAAGTGCATACTTATTACAAGCTGCCATCTCTGTATTGCACTCTGGTGGCTTACAATGGAGGTGTAAATATAGGTATCGCTATTCTATTTTCTATTTATTTTTGCAAAACAACAATTTGCAGCAGCTTCTGGTTTTGCACATTGATTAGGAAGGATAACACCTAGGACTAGTCACATAAGCCTTTAATCTTTCCTCTGCTTGTGAAATGCCAGGTACATTGCTACTGCAAGGGGTTTGTGCAGTTACTTAGCTGCACTACCTCCACACCAACTTTTATATGTGTTTTGTAAGTGATTTGGAGATTTTTGTGTGTGTGACTGTCACATTTTTGAAGGATTAAGCCTTATTTTCATTGTGCCTCTGAGTACTGAGAAGTTAGAAGTTACTAGTTGTTAAAAAAATGCTTTCAGAGTCTCTGATCATTGAAAAACTGTAAGTGAAAATAACCTTCTATTATAGGCACAGTAGCTGTGGCCTATAACAGATGTGCAAGAGATTGGCCTCTGACAAAACTGGAGGTGCTTTTAACATAAGTGGAAGGATATTCCAACAGTTTCTTCATGTTTCTCTTTTCTTACATGTAGATAGTGGGTTTCAGAACTTAAGCAGAGATGGTTTATATTTATCTGGCTGATAATTCCTTCTCGGGTAGATTAATTCCTTTTCTGTTTGAATATCTGTTTACTAGGCTGTCAGCATAATTATATGTTAATGATGGTGACATGAAATACAGTTCCCTGAATAGGTGTACTGCCACAACAAGCCAAGTGTTTGTCCTGCTCGCTATTTTAGAGGAGTTGGGAAAAGAAGCGTATATGCCATTAAATATATTGGGTTGCAAATACAGGCTTTATCCAGGGGTGGTCACTATGTCTTCTTCTCTCAAGATACATCTTGACCTGCACAAAGTACATCAAAGAAATTGTATTTGATACACATGGACAGTGAAGAGAGTGTTTTGACTGGCTCTGCTTCCCATTTCTGTGGAGCCTTTCTAGACCACCTTACATCCCATTTGTTTGGCTTTGTGCATCATCTTGATACAAAACCAAAGTAGCATCTGTTCCTTCCTAGAGCATCTGAACACGAAACAGAAAGGTAGAAAGAAAGAGAGAAAACAAGCTAAGAATCTAAAGTATCAGAAATTTCCAGTCTATCTAACAGGGCTGATGTGGCTTGTAATCCAGAGAGGACTTTATTTTTTGCAAGTTGTCAAAGTTGATTAAATTATATCAGATGAGAATTTTCTCCCACTGAATTTTAATCAATGAAATGATGGTATAAATGCTCTTTTCTGTGGTTTGACATCATTGTGACAGTCTGAAGAATAATCAATAGAAATGATAAGGATGGTTACCACTGCCTAGTTTATTAGCATTGTCAGTTTCACAGTAACTGACCTTTTCCCTCTCCACCTCGCTTTTCTTCATCTATCATGTTTCATTTTGTCAGATTGATTTCCTTTTACTGTAACAGTTGGTATTTGGCAGACTTCAAATGCTAATCAGCCCTTGCAGTTTCTCACATGGTATTGAGAAACTACTAGCTGTATTTAAAAAAAAATGGGAAAGTTATTTCTAATTGGGTCCTCCTGAGAGTGTTATAAAATATAAAATGTTACTTGCTACTAGTACCCATTTTATTTTGAAATACTGAACTTAAATTTTAAAATTACATGATCAATATTTATTACTAGTAAAGAAGTTGCTACTGGCATTTAAGAAAATCTGTTCATTATGGAATTAAACTCACAGAAATTTATGTAGGGTTTTTTTAGATTATGTTATTAACTGTACTTGTATATGTGTCTCTAAAACATGATCTGATTGTTGTAGGACACGATTTCTTAATAGTAATAGAAAAGCATGCTTGTTTGTGTACCCATGCATCCACATCACAGCTTCAGCTCTCTCGTGCCATGCACAGCAACCTGGCTAGGAAAACTACAGCATCTCCCTTCCTCCCATGGTAAATGTGCATCTGAGACCCTTTACCTATTAGTTTTTATGCAAACATAGTCATGTAAATATTGAAGTTTTTATGGCTATATAGATGGGAGGCTTATGTATTTAAAATTAAATAGAATTTGTTCCCTAAGACATGGCACTTGGATGGTGAACTGTTGTTCACCTGATGTGTATGATGTGCACCTGTGGCTTGTTTCCTCAATAATAAACTTTTCTCATCAGTGAGATTATTCTAAATAAACTACAGCACATCTTTGCTACATTTGAATGATACACTTTTTTTTTATCTTGTCACCTATGAAGTTCTACATGTGAAGTTGTGGTTTGCAGTAAGATGAATACCTGCTCTTCTTAATTCTTGCTTCTGATCTGCCATAATGGGAAAAGAAGTAATCTTAAATATCATTGCAAAGTTAGTCCTGTGGGAGTAGGACTTGGCCTTTGTCATAATAGCTGTATGTTAATAGGTCAAAAGTCTTCTCCACCCTTTCAATACCCCAGTGTAGCTGGCATTTTCAATAGAACACATGTGGAGGACAATAAGACACTATTACTAAGAAATTAACAGCTGAAAATGGGATATTGATTTGAACTGCAGTCAAACATGATTTGGTTTTCTATTTTTCAGCTAATTTGGAATCATCTTTTGTGGTGGACTCCTGAGAGTTTCCCTATATAGATTCAAACCCTGCCTTGCTTAACGTTAATGTAATCTTAATATAATAGTTTTGCCTTACGATCTACCAATAGTTGTTTGCCAGTGTAAAGTCAGCATATCAGGGTATCGTGGTCGTTCAAAACTGTCGGAGCTCAAGATGTTTAATTCAGATTGGCATGTTAAATAGGTAAGCATAAGGATATTGCCCTTGAATTTTTTGAGATTTTGAAAGATTGAGGTACTTAGGAGTTGCTTGAGTGCCCATGTAGGTGCTTAATTTTGCAACTTAGAGCATCCAGAATTCATTTAACTGCATATACTCTTTTAGTGTCAAACATTGCTTATAAACCTATTTAGCTAATCTGATGTTGGGTCTGGACATGTTAAAGCAGTCTTTGATGACACAGGTTGGGTAGGTGCCCTACCTTACATCTGCTTTGTCAGAGTCTGCCAGAGTGGTGTTCCCTGCTGTGCTGGAGCCCACGTGTGGAACATGATCCATGTCATTCAGCAGCACAGTGGCTACAGGTGCTCTCTGAAAAGAGCTCAGACATACTCCAAACTGTTTTGTTCTACAGTTATTCCTGTAAGTTTAAGTTGTGAGATGAAACAGTATGTTTCATAATTGTTGTTCAGTTTTCCCTTTCCTTTTCCTAAGGAAAGCTTGAAATCCAGCAAAGTCAGTGTGGAATTGCCCTGGAACACTTTGACTAAATCTTTTCATTATGCAGATTCCTGTTGCAGTCCTACAGCTACAGCACTATGGTCTTTGGTTTTGGCAATATGAAACTATGCCAAGTGACAAAACTGATCTTGGAAATGGAAGGCAAGAGTGAAGATATTTTCAGAATAAAGGATGACAAAACAAATGGCATTTCTGGGCTTTGGGAGAGGCATTC
>NW_009633579.1:18658-34020 GCF_000690535.1 Cariama cristata
TGGATTTGGCATAAGATTGCATAGGTTCAGAGAGATTTTGAAGCACAAGTAGTGATGTTTGTGTGTTATTCTTAGATTTTTCTCTGTATAACTTACTGCTAAATAAAAATCAATTTAAAAACAAACCTCTGCAGCAGTACTGTAGATTGCTTAGCATCCCTCAGTGTTTTCTTGGTGCTACGTTGTAAGTTTATGGGCAAAACAGATCTTGTATAGTAAGCTGTTCATTGTAACATCATTCAACTTCAGTAATAGCAAGAATTAAATTATTAATTTAGCTAGATAAAGTATCACTAAGTATCACTAGATCCACTTTTTACTGCCTTCTGTGCATCAAGATTGCTCTGAAACCTTTTCTTCTTGGTTATGCCACATTTCCCCATGTACACATAAAATGCTCATCTCTAACATCCATCAGCCTAAAGCTTCCCTCCAACACACCTTTTCTTAAGAAATGAATTTAAATACAGTATTATGTTTCATCTAGGTAAGATTTTACATCCACATTGAAGAAGTTTGCTCAAAGAAAAGGAATTATGAGCATTTTTCTATGTAGTTCCCCCCCATTTTTGGATGGGGTACCATGTAGGAAGTTGAGGGTTGTTTTTTTAAGTGGAAAAAAAAAAAAAGATCCTTCAGGTTAGAAAATAATATGAAAAAATGTTTGATTATGTTATCTGGCTGCTGTTTATAATATAGAAACCAAGTTGCTTTCATTTATGCTAGATTATTTATAAAAATTACTTCTAGATATACATGAAAGTATCCTTGGGCTTCTGAAAATTGCTATGACAGGCTCCTACAGAAAGATGTTTATTTGACCTTAGTGCCTATGACTTAGTGATGTCTTTTTCTTTCGGTACTTGGGTTTTAAAGAGCTATCAAAGTATAACGTGTGAGGGTTTTTTTTGTTGGGTTTTTCTTGTTTGTTTTTAAAGAAATCATGTTAGGATCCTTTAGTTTTACCGTTGTAGATTTAAACTTAGCTTTCTTTTTATTCCATGCTTACTTCTTTCAGTGCTCTGTGCGTATTAAACTGACTGTTTTTCTTTTTCTCCATGAAGTTTCTTTTTAGCAAGACCTGTATTTCATAAGCTTATCCTTGTCCCACTTCCTCCCCATGTATTACTTCAAATTGAAGCTCATTTAGGGTAATACTGTGCATCTTGGAAGCGTAGGCTTCTTATCTGTGCTGACAGGCAAACAAAGGTTCCCTTAATACTTTTCACACGTGTGCAAACTACACACATAATCAAATTCAAGGGGAAAATAGAGGTCATTAAATTGATATTACATGTCATTATTTTATCTTGTCACGTCAACCTTCAGCAATTTACAAAGCTTAGGATATTGGGGACCACAATGGGGCTAATTAACAGGCAGTGTGCTTGTTTACTTTAGAATCTCCAAGTGTCTCATAGGTGACAAAATAAAATCTAATTATTTTGGTATTTTATTAAGCAGTTTGTCAGCCATTATATAATTACTTCTCCTGAAAAAAGTAATCTGAAAATTATGGATATCAGGAAGGTAGAGCCTGTTGATACTTTTTTGAGAACAACAATTGTAATATAAGTCTTGAGGAAAGAGAAACAGATGAAACAGCATTGTGAGACTACAGTGAATGTTGTTTTTCCTACTGTGTACAATTATATATAATTAGATCTGTCCTTTTTTTATTATACTGTCTAAAAAATTAATTCTACCTACCTAGGTACTGAATGAGCTTGTAAATAAGATAGCAAGATCAACATAGTCTGAAGAAATAATTAGTAACAATTTAACAGAAATTGTTCTGTTCAGGATAAATCAATAGTAATGGAGATGAATAGATGGGTGGAAACCTTAAGTAATTACAAATCCTTTAAATTATTCTTGAATTGGAAAGCAGGAGAAAAGAACAGATTAAATTACTTTTATAGATACATGAGAAGAGAACTTTCTGAATTCGCTCTTTGTTCTTTCTTTTCTAGAATACACTTTTTTTAGGCAGCAGGTATTCTGTTTCTTGTACCTTGTTGGACTTTTTATGCAACTCGGTTAGCTAGGCTAGACATACCAACTCAGGTACTCTGTTTTTTCAAAAAAAATGAGTTACAGACATTAAAAGGAAGACACAGACTACTTACTCTGTTAATGCGCTTCTGTGCTCTGGTTTCAGACTGCTTTTTTTTGGCAGAATTATTATTTTTTGCATCTCTCTAAGGAGGAAAGACCATTGTTCTTTTTGTTGTTCTGCACAGTAGATATGAACTTTTAAGAAATACTAAATTTACCTTTATTTAATGAAAAAGTACCAGTATGTTTAGGTGTGGCATGTAATTTAACAAAGAAAAGAATCTAATAGTCTGATTTTTTTTCTTACGCACCATAGAAGGTTCTACTTTGATGTGTGAAAATACTGTACTTTTTGTACTTTTTGCGTTATTGTTTTTAATTTTAGTTACAGAAGTGTTTTCTCGTGGACTTTTGATTTGTATTCCAGTATCTTTAAAAGATCCGGTATCTTCACAGCATTTTTTCTATATTTGTAAACTATGGTGTTTCGAAGAGTTATTAGCTTTATGATGCATCACAAAGAAGAGAAATCCTCACAGGGCAAAGAGGTGTCAAGATTGACTGTAAAGATACTGTCAGCTAAATTAAGCAAAATAAATTGGAAAGCAGCTAGATGGTACCCTTTGGATCACCATGGAAATGCAAAGGTCAGAGAACCTTAACCTAGGGAGTGCTGCTGAGACTTGGGGAGCTCTCAAAACCTAACACTAGTATTTTGGTTTTGACTTTGAGAAGCAGCATTGGAAAGATCCTGCTTTAAAGCATTTGCTACTTGACATAAGTGCTTTCTTGGTATAAACTATTGTGAGTTATTACTGAAGAAGACCATTCTCAATCAAAAGCTATGAATGACTGAAGTAAAAGAACAAAAAAAGAAACCTTTGCTGTTAGTGTTTTGGATTTATAGACCAATGAAATATTAACTCAGTCTTTAACATAAATGGACAACTTAATTTTGTTTAACCTCTCTCCCTTCTTTAGCTGGAAAGGCAACTACTGATGCAGAACCAGATGAGAGAGAGACAAACAGCCATGCAGATTGCTTGGACACGGGAATTTCTCAAATATTTTGGGACGTTTTTTGGACTTGCTGCTGTAGGTTTAACAGCTGGGTATGCAGTTTATTTCCTAACAGAAAATATAAATGTATTACATTTATTATATTGCTGGATCTTCCTTTTGCATTGTAACAGGTAGTTATTTTTGTCCAGTAACTGCCTAGAGCTTGATCAAATGACAAAGTGACTGACTCTGATTTCTGTCTGCTTCCGGATATGTTTTGCTAATGTCTGTACTGCAGACTTATATAAAAGCAGAGACATGTGAGCTGACAATAAAATTATACAGCTGAGATATCAAAAGTTCAGTGTAAAATAAAAGTTGTGGGTCGAACAGGGAAGGATTGTTTAAAAGCCTTGCTATTTTCTTGTCTTTATTGTGATTTAATGAAGTACAATGAGCAACAAATCCTCCATCATCTGTTTTTTTTAATATGTCAACAAGTGGACATACTCTGAAATCTGTTCACTTAAAATTTGAATCAAGAAACTCACCCAACGGGAAAAAACCCAGGCTAATAAATCTGTATTGCATGGGGGAGAACTTGCATTATAGGACTTTTGTTTAGTAACATGTTCTTCTTGTAACATGATTAGAGGGAATGTAGGAAATATTTGTGGGTTTGTGTACGCAGTACAGATTAGATGCACCTTATGCATGGTGTGTTCTCTGTGGACTCAGATGCATTTGGAACTGAATGTAATATCTTGATTGCTACATGTTGCATGTGGCTGGATGTGCACATACGTGCTACATGAGTTAGATAATCCCATTTTTGTTAGATGTATTCAAAACTCACTTGAAGCATTTTATTTTTTTTTAGTACCTTTGGGTTGACAGTTGAGCAGGAAGGCAACTAGAAGACAAATGCTTCTGAGGAAATTAAGACTTGTTCTTCTTTGATTAGAGATTGTAGGATAAACAAGTCCTAGACAGTCAAGGTCAACCTAAACTAACAGTGCTGATGTGCTGAGTGTCCTAAATAATCTTATTTTTTCCTCTTTTTTTTTTTCTTTTTTTAAACAGAGCAATAAAAAAGAAAAACCCAGGAGTTTTACTGCCAATAGTTCCCTTAAGCTTTATATTGGCCTATCAATATGATATGGGCTATGGGACACTGTTGCAAAGGATGAAAGGTATGTGTATATAAGTCTGTCTGATTCACACATAGAACCAAGCTTAATATTTCATTAACTCTTATCTTTTTAGAATGGCTAGAAGAAAACTTGCAATAGATTTTATCTTTTTTTTGGAGGGGGGACAAAAATCTTACTCTTTCATTTCTTTTCTCCTCTGTAACAATCAGATACTTTCCCAGTCAAGAGTACTCACTACACTTTTATAGCCTTTCCCTCCAGTTAAGACTGTTCATTTCTCCTCTCTTGTTTCAAAAACTGTGACTTCTAAGGCTATAAATACTGCTGAAGTAACCATTGCATATTTGGGAGAAATGACAGATCTAGTGGTTTCCTTCCCTATTCTACTCCAATGCTGCTGTTTTGGCAGGGAGTAGGGATGATAAGAGCAGATAAAGGGATACAGACAGAAATCATGCCCTTATACCTTCATGACCAAACATAGTCGTCAGCTGGTCATCTTGCTACAGTGCCCTGCTAAGATGGGAAAAAAAGAAAGATGAATCCCAGAAAGTGGGGTCTTGCCTTATAGCTGCCAGTGGCAGATCTGATTAAATGATGGGTGTTGAGGATAACGAAGGTGCATTTATGTTAGTGATTCCTAGTGATGGAGACATGTTAAGAGAGTGTTCACTGTGAGTGAAGATAGCATTGGGCCATGGCTTGTCACCTTCACAAATCATCTTAGTTAACTGGCTTGATTTTCCTGTATGCTACTGACAAAAACATAGTGAAACAAAAATTGGTTTCAGCTTTTGGTCTTAGCCTCGAGATCTAAGAGCTAGGTTTCCTAGCTTTGTATACTTCATTGAAAATAATGATAGTTAGACAAACTCTGAGGTATTTCCTCCTGCATACAGGTGCAAACATATTTAGGTGATACAGCAATGTATATCTGTGAATGTTTCCTAAACCTCACTGAATACGTTTCTTTGGATTTTAATATGAAGAGGCAGCTACACACAGGGAGAAAAAATGAATGGTTCATGAAAATGAGTGTTGAAAAGGAGATTAGTACATCCAATGCAGAAAGAACACTTGGAATTTAGCACTTGTTAATAATTTTTTTAAAAATGAGGTCATTTTCATTCCAGAATTTTGAAAGAGTGAGCATATCATAATGCAAACCCCATGGCAAGAGTATGTAATGTGTTTACTGAGGGCCGTGTGATCCTTTATAGGTTGAAGAGGGCAATGTGGTATCCTATTGCTTTCCAAATAGGAAAAGTCATCTGTGTAACTTCAGATCCACTAGGGCAACTTCAGCAGTATGCAAGGCTTGTGAAAAGGTTTTGGAGAAAAAAAGCTATGGAGCCAAATGGACAGTAAGATAAAATGAAATATGCCAAAATAACTCTGTCTTTTGCAGGAAAATAATTTATCTTTTCCAAAAGAAATGTGGTAGATCTCTAAACTCATGAAAGAATTTAGTGTGCTATTACATGAAGATTAAGTTAGTGTGAAGGACATGGAAATTAGTAAACAGGTAAGCACTGGAGTAAAGAGAAGATGTCAAAGGTTTGTGTTTAAAGAGGAAGGCTAGGCTTTGGAAGAGTTATTAGCAATATTCCTCAAGATCTGGTCTGGATCTGCTTTTGTTTTGTTTTTGAAATTATGAGTAGGTTATACTAATCAAATCTCTGGATGACAAACTTGATTGGTGTCATCAACAGAGAAGAAATAAACTGTAGTATAAGAAGAATTGATGACCTGAAGAACTGAAATAATAAAATAAGATTAAATTTTATAAGAAGGTCAGCAAGAAGCTAGATACTAATAGAGATTTCTGCCATCAGAGCTTACTAGCTGGAAATGATAGAAGGGAAAAACCTGAATGTATTATGTAATCACAGAATGAGTATAATCCATTAGTGTGATGAAATCATGAGTCAGGCAAAGTATAGAAACATGAAGTGAGGTTTCCTAGTATCACAGTGTGGTTGAGGTTGGAAGGGACCTCTGGATGCCGTCTGGTTGAACCCCCCTGCCCAAGCAGGATGACATAGATCCAATATTTCAGGAGAATGTCTGGGTGGCTTTTAGGTATCTCCAGGGATGGATGTTCCATGACCTTAGTACAAAGAGAGAGTACAGCTAGGAAGGTATTGATATAGGAAGACACTAATACCTTCCATAGAAGTTGTTACATACTTTGGATCACTTCTGTATAAGGAATCTAGAATTACTGAAGAGTTAAAATTATTAGGGAATGCCAAGCTCCCTTGCGAGAGAAAACAAAGTGATTGGTTTGTTTAGCCTTGTAAAAAGACATGAGAGATTTGGGTCTACAGATCCTACTTACAGGGTAGAATAAAGGAAAGTAAGAGAAGGAAATTAAACTAATTGCTAGTATCAGCACTAGAATAAAAGGAAGTGGACTAGCCCGAATGAATCTGGACTGGAAAGCAGAGGAAGGTTCATAATTATATGGAAGTCAGGTTGAGGAGTTCATTTTTATTTCGGGATTAAAATTAAGTAGTTGAAGAGAAGGTTTTATGACACGATTGACCTGCAGCCACAATGCTTGTTCTTATTACTCAGCTGATTCCTGTGTCCACTCCCATACTACTTTCTCAACCACTTCTCTGCTTGGCCATTTATTCTGTTGATGCATGCTGTGCTTCATCTCTGTTGTGTAATAATGAATGTATACACCATTCCCTTTATTGTTCTCTCTTTAACTGGTCTCTTTCATCCAGGGTATGCCTGTCTTCAGCCTCACAGCCAATTCCATCTGCTAAGCATATCTGCAGTTATTTCCATGCTGCACAATCTTCCTCCTATCTGAACCACTTTGATCAAACAGCCCTACATCTGCTGTCCTTCATTCTTTGAAATCAGTTTATACCCCTGGAATATTTCTCTGTTTCTCTTTCACCAGGCATTTTGTCTCTGATCTTGCTTACAGTTAATTTTTTCTTCCATCTCTAGTCTACTTGTCCAAACATTTTCTCATGATTGCTTTTTCTCCCACACTGAAATTGGAGGGTTTTTTCCTGGTTAATCACTTGGGCTAATTAAAGCAAAAGCTGAGGACATAAGGGGAAATACCTGTTTTGAGTTCGCTTGTGCATTTGAAAAGCTGTAAGTGTGCTGGGGCCATGTGTTAGAACTGAATCTTTTGGGGATGGCAGGGTTACAGAACAGCTGTCAAGTGTTCTATCTTTCCTGAATGGCTGAGGATACTAAGAATCAGTCATGGACCTGCTATCTGTGTTCTTGGCCTTGTTGTTCTGCTTTTCTTCCCAGTCCAGGTACATATCGCTGGTGTTTTTCAGACAACTGATTAGAGTAGGGCAGGGATATAGCCGGCCTCCAACTGCACAGAGGTTCTGCACTAAGTAAGGAAACTCTGGCTACCTTTTCCAAGATTTAAATAACTCATTCCTTGTATCATGAGCCATGTGAGAAGGGTGGTGACTGGGCAATCTGCTCTGGTGCATGTGAGTGACAAGCATAGAGATTTGACTACCTGTAACATCTCTCTGTCACCTAAGATCTCTTGCTATTCCATAATCAGATGCTATATGCAACTGGCTAACATTGTGTTATTAAGAGTTACTGGCAGTGGGAACCAATGTCATCCTGTTGGATATTACTGCTGTGTGGAGATCCTAAGCACTGCAATACTACCAAAATTGCAGTTGAGAATTTCAGCATTCAGACCTGTTTTAAAGAGTGACCACAATCTTGACTGCATTACAATATTCAGTCAGATTTACTGCACGTAGATACAGCTTCAAATCACTGCCATAATGATCATTGAGCTAGGAATTAAGGTATAGGTAAAAAAGACTGTTGGCATTGTACCAAATGGCATCAGCCAAAACAAACACATTCTTTGCCTAATCTTTGTCCTTTCTTATATCACATTCGGGCCACCACAACTTATGTATGATGTTCAGTCTATATCTTTGTTTTCTGGATTCTCTGTTCTAAATGTTTTCATTCCAACCTTACTCAGAGCGTTCTGCACCCTACAACTTTTGCCTGCTATGCTGCTAAGACTGCATGTTTAGCCATCTATCTTAGCAATTCTTTCTGTGAGCAGTATGCTTTGACCAATGCTTCTTCAAGTCCTGTGCTACCCACTTTCTGCCTGTAGCTTGATGTCTTTTAGCCTAGGCCTGAGACAAGAAGAAAAACTGTGCCCAAATATGGCATGTCTAGCATACTGTGTATAGGGAATTTGCTTGTTAAAGCTTGTGTATAGTTTTATGTGTATGTCTGATCTACCCTCTTCTCAGGGTCTTATTGGTCAAATACAGTATGGGGCTAGTACAAAGTACATGGTGATGCTACATCCTTGCTGTATCTCATGCCTCCATTCCAAAGCACATGTATAAAAAAAACTCCAAACAAAACATTACTGTGACTCCGTGTGGGTTTTAGGAGAAAGGGGCTAACAAACAGCAACAACAGCACAATTGATTGCTTTGGCTGAAGTTCTTTCAAACAAATGCAGCCTGAGGCATATAGTCTGTTCAGACCAAATGCTTCTGTGTGCAGTTATCCTACCAGTCCAGAATTCCTTAAAGACAACTTTAATGCTACATTGGCATCAGCTCGTTTCTAAAATGCATAGCTGTGACCTGGTATTTTGTTGATCTGGCCCAAGTGAGAATAGCTAAATCAGTTTCTTTTTGTTGTTGTTTATTTTTTTTTACTTCCTTTGCTTTCTCACAGTAAGGGTGAGGAAATTTATTAAATTTCCTTTTTTTTTAAGGTGAAGCGGAGAACATATTGGACACACAGAGCACTTTGCTAGAATTGCCGAAAGGACCACTCACTTATGAAGACCTGGAGAAAATCAGGAGATCTCAGAGCAAGTTATTCATAGCAAAATAGGAAGATAGTATTAAAGCTTAATATCTGAAATGTGATTGTAATACTGGTTTTGGACATAAATGAATCATTAAAATTTTGAGAAAATTGTGAGCTTTTATAAAATAAAAATATGATTCATTTTTTTAATCAGTACTTTCTAAAGCAATTATTTTTGTATTGTATGTATCTCTTGAAAATATCCATTGTTGCTGTAGTAAATTTTTTTTGTTTAGAGTGAAATACTGAATTTCCATTGTCTATCAGAGTCTGAAAATAACTTTCACCTGTAGTAAAAATGTCTGGTACTGACCAAACTCACTATAATCAACAAAAATAAGTTAATTGGTAGTTACAAATTTGTATAAATATGGTCATAATTTTCAAATATATTTAAGGATGCACAGCTCAATTTGAAGCTGGGAATAGACAGTCAACTTTGAAAAATAAGACACTTTTTATTTAGGCAGTAAACTCACCATCTATGCTTCAAATTCTGGAATAAACAGCTTTTATCAGAAGTAGGTTCAGAAGTAAACATGTCACTTGCTAACTGTGTGTTTTACTCTTAGGAAAAACTGTATTAAAGTATAAGCAGAGATAATTTCTCAAAAAGAGAAAACAAATTATGTAGCTATTTCCTGTATCTTTTTGATGCTTGTTTGACATTCTGAAGCTCAGGATAATTTGTTTACATGAAATCAGAGTTTCACTACTAAGATGAATATTAACTTAGGCTAACAGCAAGGAAAATTATTAATGTATATTTTTGTAATGGGTAGATCCAAAGGGCCTTGCAAGAACTGAAAAACTGAGGGATTTTTTTGGATGCCTTTACTCTAGCATGGTATATACTGAGAATATAATTTTAGTATATTTTAATGTTCTGATGTTACACTTGGCAAAAAAAAAAATGCATCTTTCTCTATTGGAAATCTTGTTTAAAAACAGATTATTTGTTGTTGTGGATGAAAACTCTTCTAGCATTAGTCTAATTATGGAATGAAAAACAAATGCTCAAAAAGCATCCAATGATGAATTAAGCCTAAGTCTGTATCGACAGTTTGTTGAGTTAAAAATGAATTTCCAGCTGGAGATAATGCCCTGAATCCCTTTTTGAAGACTACTTGACTAAACTTAGAATATTGTTACAGTAAGACAGGTGAATATATAATAAAAGCTTCTCAACTTAGAAGAAATTAATAGCACATTTTCTGTAGCTGTGTAAGATTAATTTCTGAAAGTGCATTCACTTCTGTGTTCAGTCACTTCTGTAACTGGTTCTGTCATCTGCATGTTAACAATGCATACAATCTGTAACAGATTTCAAATGTGATGCATTTTAATGTGCTGAGTGATAAAATGAGTTATAATAGCTTGTTTGGTTGTAATAGCTTGATCTACACTTCAGCTGTTCCGGATTTAAGGCAGTGATTTTAATTGCCTTGGAAGGTGTGTCTCAATTTAGCCTATGCTGCTACTTGTGTTCTGTGAGCTCACAAAATGCAGCCCAAGACCACCTCACTTTTTCTACCTGTCCTATAACATAATCTCTCGCCACTTGCTGCTGTATTATGTATTACTCTTACGACATATGTATCCCTGCTTACTTGTTTTGCTCTGAATAACAGATCATCTACTACCTTTCCTCCATGTTCTGAAGTCCACCTTGCTTTAATTTTGAAGAAGTTATAGCAGCCTTTTGTGTTTTTCTCTCTGTCATGTACTGATACTCTTTCTTCCAAGAAAGAAAACACAGTTAAACCAATTTACTTGGGGATTTGTATGTCTCCACCTGTGCCTTTTAACTCACCTTTTAATCCTACGAAAGACATTTTTACGAGAGAGCAGTTTTAATAGTCCATACAGCAGTTTTACCTACAAATCCTAGAAAATTAGGAAATAGTTAATCGTATCCACTGTGACTTAGGAATTAGTATCGGTGTGTTTGCAATAGATTGCTGGCTATGGTGTTGGATCAAAAGGCGGTATTAAAGGAAGCAAGCAGGCTAAGCAAAATAATGACCCAGATAGCATTTTTAGGAGATAATAGGATAGCTATTTATTACTCCATCCTAGCTAAATTGGAAATTTTTTTCTCCCAAAGGTTAAACTTAGATCAATAGTGTTAATCCATTGCAAGACTCCACACTAAAAAGTGACAGAAATGGGACAAGTTTAATTCAGTGTTACACAGTGAGTATCAGTGAAAGTTATCAAATTTATAAGGCAAAAGCAACAGGCTCTAAGCAGGACAGTCTAATGCCAAACCCAGAAATGGATTTAAATGGGCTACATAAAATGTGCCAAATATCAAGTTAAGGGTCGACCACCTTTACTGCCTTTATTTTTAATGGTTAGCTTTGGGGTTTTTTTTCTTGATAAATACATGCTTTTGTTTTGAAGATGGTCATTCTTTGTTATAGAGTGTTTATTCTACTGCCAGTGTATTAATCAAAATGCTTGCATGCGCCAAGCCCAGTCATATCTGTTGCGTAGATATCCAGCTACAGAGTGGTTGAACTGTAGAACTTCAGAGAACAATGAAAGAAAGGAGGAAAGCTTACCTTTGACAGGGTCTGTTTCAGGGAAACAGATGTTTACAGCACAGGTTGCCTGTAATGATCATACCAGTTGTACTCATAGAAATAAATGAATACAACACCTGCAACATCCTGTGCACTTCTGTCATTGGTGTTCAACTGGCTTCAGCTGCAAGACTTACTTTAATGTATCAGAGCAACCATCCTTGTTCTCATGAATCACTGGGGAAGAGAAAGAGAAAAACTGCAGGAGGAGTTTGTTCTGACCTGAGGGCACTACTCTTACCACCTTAATCCTGTTGGTTTTTCTGGTCATAAGGTCTGATAGCTGTGTATCCTTAATCAGTGTCACTTGGAGCAGGATTCTTCTGGCAAAGTGAGAAGTGAGTCATGATTAGGATGTCAAAATTAGACTGTTTGTGTTCTCATGATGGATGTGTCTTATTTAGAATCCAAGAAAGTGCACACTACTTGCGAGCCACAACTGCCTGCCCCACACTTCTCTTCTTCATCTGGTTTTGATAGGATGATAGGATACTTGAGTATTGTTGAGAAACAAGCAAAGTCACTTTGGGGGGCCCAGTCTGGTCCCCTTCCTTCATTCCTTGAATGAAGGATTTAACTTTTATGAACCCTTCCTTAAGACAGGGAAAGTTGATTCTTACAGCCTCTTCCTAAATGTTTTGAAGTTATTTTATGACTATGATTATGATTATCACTGCATATCATAGAAAGGGAAAGTACTTATGTGGATGTACACAAATGAGATAATTTTTGCATTATTATTTAATTGCTTAATCAGTCTTGGAACTCATTATGTAAAAATGCTTAGATTTCTTTGTTTTTTAACTATTAGCTCTCTTAAAGGAAAACTGCCTTCTGAAACCCACAATCATGTGGTGAAAATAGCTAGATAACACTGATACTTAGTCACCAATTGCATGCATGCAGTGGTATTTCACATTTTTTGTAGAATCCTGTCTGGTACTAAGCAAACTTAAGAAATATTTTAAATTCGTGTTTGGGCGGCTTTCAAAAACTCAGTAGTTCCTGCAGCAGTGAATTGCATGAATTTGAAATGAAGTCTTTGAAAAAAGACTAATGAAGTTTGTGTGTTTCTGTCCTACATCTGATCTCCTGTGTAGATTGCCTGACATTTAACATGTGAATAAGCCTTTCATTCAACGTATTCAAGGCTACCAAGGTATTGTTAAAGGGTATCTTTTTTATTTAGGCGGCTGTTTTTATGAAACATCCTCTACCCTCTATAAATTTTGATTGCTATTGGCCAACATTCAGAATTTAGTGCAAGGGAGAGAAATGGTACAATCATCTTTACCTTATTGAAGGAAACTAAAAAATACAAAGTACTTGCATTGAGACAGTACACTGGATGTACCTGTCTTCCAAGATCCTACAGATCACGAATGGAATTTCATTTCTTTGCTCTGCTTTTGTCTCCTCTTCTTTATAATACAATTGGTAAGAAGGTGAATAGTTACTTCAGACTGGTGGTATTTAAATTATTTATTTTTTACTGCATGTATTGTTTTCAGTAGAAGTAGTTTTTCTACCTATGATGAACAGACAAACAAACCTAGCCTCTGACTTGATTTAAATTCATGGTGAATTACTGAGAGATTGCCAGTTAGGCTTTTCCGTATAAAATTCTGTATGATTTAAAGTTATATGACTAAGATAGTAAGTTTATTTATAAGCTACTATTCAAATCACACTACGTGTAGTCAAAAGCCCTAAATGCAAAGGCAGTGTTACTAAAATATGGCTGGAGGAAAAGTACTGAGCAATACACCCTACCAGTGAAACTGCATTAAGCGTAGTAACATTAAGCAGTGTCAAACTACTGCCAGCTCATTCAGATACGATCCTTAATAAAACTCATTAACTCGCTGCCTGTTGTTGCAGTCTTTAATCCTAGCAAGAGAGCATTCGTAGCCTGTGCTTTTGAACAGGAAGAGTGATGAAGAGTGCTGCAGCGTGGGCTCCCCTGAGAGAAAGACATTCCCTCCAAGGCCTCTTTGACAACTCGTGCTCTGTCACCTACCAATAGGCACGATGGAAAGCACAGAAAGTATTGTCTTTCACACTCGCTAGCCCTGGTGAAGAAGCAGGTGAGGTCAGAAAAGCTGTTTTGAACTATCTGTTTTCCAGTCTTTTGAGCACTTGCATTTAGCAGCTGTAGTCAGAGGTTACATGCTTCAGACAGCTGCAAAAATGAGGTTCTTACAAAAAAACCTAAAGGTGGCCATCATAATGCCTGCCTTTGCTCAGTGAGAGTTAGACGTGGTGTCACACTAACCGATGGTCCAGTTAAATTTGAAACTAAAGCATGTGGAGAGTCAGGAGTTTTCCAGCTAGACTGACAAATCAGCCTGCTATTTGGAGACCTCTCTTGAAATTCTCTGGTAAAACCTCTGAGAAAGATATCCTTGCCTAGAAGACTACTTACAGCATGAGTAAGTTCACCTGATGTGATCAGTATTTTCTGAAAAAGCCCACGACACCAACAAGACTAAGCTGCTGCTCTCTTTAAAAATGCGAATTGTGATTACCCCTGTACAACTTGTCTGTAACAGAATAGCAGTTAAGACTTTAACTGAGGGAGAAACAGATCCGGGTTTTGTTCTTCAGGAATTTTGGATTGGCAGCCACCACTCCTGCAGACTGCATCCTAGTAACAGCCTGGATGATAGTTAGTGTCTACTGTTGAAGTGGTACCACTGCCTAAAACATTTAAGAGTGGACGAAAAAGAAAGGCCAAGTATAGACAACTTTGCAGGTTGCTCAGTATTTTTAGCCCTCCACAGCCTCATTCTAGATCCAGCTCAGTGTAAAACATCCAAGTCCTCCTTGAAAAGGTAATTGAAGTCTACATCTTCTCTGCCAGCTCAGGTGAATCATTCACCTTTGTACACGAGGCTGTGGATGCGTGTCTTCTTTCTGCTTTCCTTCTAGGTTGAGTTCTGAGGGTTTTTCTCTATACACTAACAGTACTCAAGGGACAGAAAGCATCACCCTGATGCGAAAGGATCTACAGAAAACAGCTTATTGTATCTTTAGAGAGGTGAACTTTTCTGATTTTCTACAGCATGACTGTTTACAAAAGGGGACAGCAGCCACTTCTTGTCCTATTGTGCTGAAGAAAAACCACAAAAGCGAAGTTTACTTTCACAGCGTGCATAATTCTGCTTGGTGAGTCTGAAGAACACCACCCTCATCAGCAAGAGCCTGCTGGGGGCTGCTGCTGAGCACACAGGCGTGGAGCTCCGCATCCCCAGGTCACACCTGTCGGAGCTGAGGTGTCTCTGACACTTGGGTGCCTAGGGCTGCCACTGAATGTGGGTCGTGAGAGCTACAAAATTCAGAGGAATTCAGGCTTTTAAATCGCACCTCAAGTAGCCTGCAGAAGTGTTTATTTTACTTTACTTGCTTCTGCCCTTTTGCTTCAGCCAACATTTTTAGGATGTAGGAGTGGTTCTGCAGGTTTTAGACCTGCAAGGGAAAAATAGCTAAGCAGAAGTTTTTCACATTTTAAGAGCCATTGAAGAGGGCATGGGCAACTGGTACTTGACCACAAACAGGAAAAGCTGAGATGGAGACAGAGTGCCCGGTGGAGCAGATGGAGCGCGTCTCCGGGTCGGTGGGGAGCCGGGAACCCGAAGAGGGGGAGGCCGAAGCTGGGGTGCACCTTCTCCGAGGCGTGAGAAGCCGCGACAGCAAG
>NW_009633580.1:0-19160 GCF_000690535.1 Cariama cristata
CCAAGCGCAGGACCCAGCACTTGGCCTTGCTGAACATCATACAGTTGGTCTTGGCCCATCGATCCAGCCTGTCCAGATCTCTCTGTAGAGCCTTCCTACCCAAAACCAACACCCTTGCAAGGAGTAAAGGCCTTGACAAGTACAAAAAATGCTCATTAGCCATTATTGTAACTTTCTCCACTTGACAGCTTAAACCAGATGTTTTCTAATTGAACCTAGTGCTTATCCCCCCACCCTCACCCAAACTTTAAAACCAAAGATTCCCATTTTTTCCTAAAAGTGTAAACAAGACACAATACTTGCTTTCTCTGGTTTGGTTTGTTAAGCTCTTTTAAGTAAGCATTGTAATCAACATGATTTTTGTAGAGTGAAAAAATAGAAGTGAAGATTTTTGAGTGGTGCCCAGAATTTCTGTATAGACTAAGCGACCTGGACAGAAATCAAATAGTTGAAAGGAAGACAAAAACCATGCCATCTCCCTCTGCAAATGAAATACTAATGCTAATAGACCTAGGAATAAACTACCAAAAAAAAAATTCATTTGAAACACTCTGGATTGTTATGTAATAAAAAAAACTTTTGTTATTAAAAGTAATGTAGGTGATGGGACATATGATCACCATGAAAGCAACATTATTCATTGTGTCATGCTGCAGCTGCTTAAAAATGAAAGAGAGAGAATGGCATCCCCCTCCCAAGTATAACAAAGGTACTTGCCATCCAAGAAAGGAATTGAATCTGTACTGATTGTATCAAGAGCCAGTAAATCCCTTCCATCTTTGGAACCACTTCGCTTGTGTTTATGCTTTCTTCTGAAGAATGACCTCCGTGCTGCTGCTGACAATATCTTAGATGAGCTGTTTTCATCTTTAGCCTCAGACATGCTGTGTCTCCTGTAGAATTCCTGATCCATCCTATAATGAAACAGACGAAATGGCTGGTATTTATACTTACCTTTTTTATTTTTTTCAACAAACAATATCACTGCTGCTTCTGGAATACACTGGAAATGCTCATCTCGAGTCTTAGCCTAAGTATCTTCATCACAGGAAATTAAATCAGAAACAAAATGTTAACACAAATCAAATAATAAGCATCTGAAAACCTCACGCTACCATCATTTCCTCAGGATTCTTAAAATATAAATATCGGCACAGCACAGAAGATGACCACTCTGACAGGCAGGGCAAAATTCTCCAAGGCAGAAGCAACAGTTTGCACCTACTTGCCAATAAAGTCAGCCTCGCACAGAAGTGAGGATCCCGTTCTTCCTATGAAGCTGCATGTTATACTCATCCTTACGAATAACTTACTAGCAATCCAAAATAACGGCTTTATTTTTTGCAGTTTTATTTTATATGAGCACAAATATTTTGGCGACATGACACATGTAAAATGTAGTTGGCTTTACTATCCATCTTCCAGTAACAAGCCTATCAATTATGTTTATGGGTCTGTATGTATATAGTGTACTTCCATGCATTCCACGTAGAACCACTGTCAGGATGAATTTTGAGTTATGACATGGAGAGAAGACTATTAGAAGAAAAAGAAACCAGAAAATCAGTAATCTTAAAATGAAAAATACATTTTAATCACTGAGCAATAACTAATGTGATTTCAGTAACAAAGTAAAAATTTTAGTTCCTGAATACTCCTCTTAACTGCTCTACCAACATTACAAGGTTGTGGTGGATACGCAGTCTTATAACGACATTGCTGTCCACAGATAACTAAAAATACTGATGCTTCCCAAGAATGACTGTGATAAACCTTGGATTCAAGGATATTTTTGCTGTAGTTACTCTCACTTTTGTTATTGAATTATCTATCACAACACTCGTCTATGTATCATTTCCATTTCTAGTTTACTATTTAGGAGCATTAAAAACAACTTGATAGAGCAATATATTTAATTAATTGTTATTAAAATACACCATCCCTAATATGACATGTCTAAGAATTAGTATCTCCCAGAAAGCATAGATGCAAACAAGTCTTTTATACCACATCTCACTAGTCAGACTTTCAAAGACTATAAGATAAATACTGTAACTGAGGTCACTCACATATATTTACTGGGAATCTGTCCTCTTTCCAGCTTCTGAGCATTCTCGTCTAGCTGCCAAGCCATCCAGCAGCCAAAGTTTCCCTGTGGTAGAGTATCATCAACATATAAAATGTCATCCTTCTTAAAGCTTAAATCCTGTTCCACCTCTGCCAGACGGTCATAAAGTGCTCTGAAAAGGAAGACATAAATAGGTTCTGCAATTGATCTCTACAAACTCAAGAGAAAACCATGCATACTTATTTTGAAAAAAGTTTATGTATTAGTGGCACACTACATTTCAAGAGCACACAAGGTAACAGCAAAATGTGCAGGCTTACTATGCTGCAGACTGCATACTCACTGTCAGAGACTAGCTGGGATAAATTAGTAAATTTTGAATTTTAAATATGTGGTAAAACTGATGTACTATCTCTCTCACGATGGTCAGCATATTATCCTAACAGCCTTACGTTGTTATTAAAATTCATGCTCAAATACCTGATATAGAAGCCATCTCCAGGAAGCTCTTTTATCTTATTAAACTCTTCTATTCTGTATTGAGTCTTTATTTTGATGTTTTCTCCAGGTTTCAACATTTCAAGATAAGCTTCTTCAGCTGTTTTATTTCGCATATCAATGGACCCATACTGCAAAACACAAAACACAAACTGTGAGATTGTATTTTAACAGGCAATAGAATTAGATGAGCTTGAAAAAACATGCAAAATGAGTTTGTTTTTCCCACTGGCAGGCTCTATATACAAGTAAATCTTGCCACTTAACTCAAGTACAGTTTGCACCTTAAGATGTCTAGCAGGAGACTGAGACATGGAGGTGGAAAACAAAATACCCAAGGGAACACAGCAGACAAGCATCATGAGAGAGAGGCTGCACTTTAAATAGTTTCCAAAGAGTAAACTGAGAATCATAAAATTCACACTGGAAAGAATTTAGTATTTTTAGTGAAAGCAAGTGGTATGAGGGAAGTCACAAACTCAATTACAAAGTAAATTCTCCATCTGGATACTAGAGACGCAAGGGGAGATCTCAGTGCTCAGACAGTCTCAATGCTCAATAGTATCTGAAAAGCTCATAAACACATATGTGTTTATCACCTTAACAGTCCTGCCAAGTAGATAAATATTCTCATTTCAGATATAGAAAGCAGAGTCAAAGACATATTGTATGACTTTCCCTAAACTCTCATTAGAATTTCACAGTGATAAGATCAACTTTGTTCTCTGTTTTGCAGTCTTTCATACCCTGGCCTTTCTCTTACGTACAGCAATTGGATTCAAGGTTGCCATTTAGATGAAGAGAGCAGGTGTTCATAATTCCAAGAGGACATACGTTAGTCCTTCAAACTTGTGGGCAATTTGTGCTCTCAACAGTGTTAGTTCTCCAGGTCCGCATCATCCAGCTCTTCATGTGTCACAGCCAGAATGAAGGTTATGCATTGTCACCATTCCTATCTGAGTTTTGTGGCAGGAACTCAAGATTCACAGAATACCTCCCATTGTGAGACAGAAAGATTCTTTGTGCGACTCCCCCTTTATACTATTCTAGACGTTTTGTCAGTATGCTGCAGAGACTTTTCTTAATAGCTTACCTCAAGTATCATGTCACCCAAGACTAGTCCGTCAGGTCCTTTTGCTGGGCTATCATCATCTACATCTGAGACAAATATTCCATACAGGTTTCCACCACATATCTGGATCCCAAGATCAACTTGGGACTTTTTAATAACAACAGTTCTAGGTTCAGGGGTCCTTTTGTTTGTGTCCACAGGGCCCCTTTTGACAGACAGAAATAACACATGTACTTCAATTTAAAAACTTGCATTATATACAATCAGCTAGCCATCTGAAGAATATATATTTACATAATTATTATTCAAAATAGGTGACCTATAGATATAGTCTTAAAAAAACGAACATGTTCCTTGCAGACTTTCTCAATTAAATCAATCTTGTAGTAAACTTTCTTTACTCCTTACAGACATTGTCTTTGAAAAACAGTCTGAAAGCACATACTTTTATCCTGAGGTCCACTTAACTTGTCTGCTGACTTATTGCAATCAACAAGACACAACATTCACAGAAGTACACTTTGTTTTTTAAAACCCTTCACATCCACTCTGACAATTTTTTTTACTTAAGGCAAAAATTTTACACTCTACCTTAAGGAATTCCGGGGACTTGTAGTTGGTGTGGTTTGTTTGGAAGGTGGTGTCATTGTTCCTTCATCCTGTTCACTCACAGTATCTATTACTGAATGATTGTCAGGTGTTGCAGCTCCACTGCCTTGAGGGGTAGAATGATTACTCACAGGTTCTAGGCGAGAACTAAGAGAACAAAAAAAAAAAAAAAAAAAAGAATAAAAGAGACTGGTGGGTTACTGTTTCACTATAAATATTTTCCATGCAGATGAAGTTTTTAATTAGGCCGTAAATAAAGTACGGAAAAAAAAAACCCAAAACAGCATGCCAAATAACATGTGTTCACCACAAGTCTAAGAGAAAGATAAAGCTCAGTTTTGAAGTGTGATCATGCATTAAAATGGGATGGATAATTTCACTAGGTCATATGCTTCTCTGATTAGTTTTTGGAAACTCCAATTATAAAAAAAATTTAAAACCCATCTGAAGTACTAGAATCTCATAATCCTAGGAAGAAGTCGCCTTTAGTTTTAGTTTAATGTATCTAAGGATTATGCCCAAATAGAAAAGAAAATATAGTAGGTGCTCATCAAGCATTTTTCTTTTCTTTTTGACAAGCGTATATTCACACATTACTTTTCTAAGCAATCACACTTCTTATCAGCACAAATGCGCTGATGTTTGCAAACACATTACCTGTACAGAAGTTATCTACTAGCTGAATAATTGCATGGACCAGAGAGTAGTTTTTTCAAAGTCCAGCCAGCCTTACCTTGATCGTGAATGATTGCCAAGCTGATACATATGTGGGTTATACTGAGCCAGAATAGTAATGGTGTCGCACTGCTGTCCAATGATTAGTCGAGCCTGTTGCTCTGTAGCATTTCTCAAATTTATTCCATTAAACTACAGAAAAAAATGCACAAACCAGGATGTCAAGTTTTCAGATGAAAACGAGCAAAATCATTCTTTCAGTCTCCTATTTAGTTTAATGTCTAAATGCTGACTTATTTCCACTGGGGTAAATAGGAGGATGGAAATGCTGCTATACAATGATTCCTAGGGTTTACTCTTTGGAAGGAACCACTGTAATTTTAAAATATTTGGTAACCTGACCATGAGTTTAAAAATCTTTTACTATTGAAAGATATACGTATTCTGAGTTGTGTTATGATTTTATATTACTGACTAAATACAAGTCTGTTCAGATCACTGATCTGAATAAATTCAGAATTTAAAGATAAATTCAGATTCATGATCCATTCAGGTCCATTGTAGTATCATCCACATACTGTCCAACAGAAGAGGCTTTAACATTCACAAGCATGAACAGATTTAACATTTACAAAGCAGCTCTGTACTTTACAAAATGCTCTTCCATATGTTTATCTGATACTGTAAGCAAAAACATGACTGTAGTTAATCTAAAGCCTGAGTATTTTTTTAAACCATGTATATCAGGTAAGGATATGTCACAGCAACAGCAGCATGAAACTTGGTACAAGCCAGCTGCTTGAATATTTACTCACCTTATCAGGCAGAGTATGGTGTTGGGACTACATTGTTTTAAGTACCAAAACTAGCTAGCTTAAAATTTAATTATTTTATGTAAGATGCAATACAGATCTACCATCAAAAGACATTATTTTATGATAAAGCCTGACAAAAAGTCACAACAATCGCAATTACTGGAACATTACAATACAGACTACCCTTTGCTACATCTCACAGCACACAAGCTTTCACAAGATACTCTTTTGGGGAAGACAGTTATGGTTGGAGTCATACGAACTGATTCATTAAGCCATAGGAATAGTAAGCAAACAATTACCTCTAGTAACTGATCACCATATTCAAGGCCAGCTTGATGGGCAATGCTCCCACCTGTTACTTTAGAGACAAATATTCCACCATTTTCTCCGCTCACAATGGAAATCCCTAGAGGCTCAGAACCCTTCTGCACTTTAACATGACGTGGCTCTTCCATGTAGGGCCTTTTAGAAGAGATAGTTAAAACTGATTTGGACAAAATTGCACTTGAACCATCACAATGTCAAAGTTACATGCAATACTTTATGCCTGTCTGAACTGTAACAATAAAATAGGTTTAAACAGTTACTTTACAAAAAAATTTACTGTCAACTGTCTTAAATGCATTCCTTTAACACCATGCAATGTACAGTGCCAGAAGTAAATGTATACCCGGTACATGACTGCTCCAAAACATTATGGTAAATATGAATTATAAATAGTATGGTGGTGAGGTTGGTAGGAAAGAAGCTTCCAGATCCATATTATATAAAAGTAATTGAACCACTGTATATAATACGTCATTTACAAACTATATTCCAGAAAGTTATGTTACAAATACAAATGTTGGGATTCTATATTGCTAGTGAAAATAAG
This sequence comes from Cariama cristata, assembly GCF_000690535.1. Taxonomy (NCBI): domain Eukaryota; kingdom Metazoa; phylum Chordata; class Aves; order Cariamiformes; family Cariamidae; genus Cariama; species Cariama cristata. Next base: position 6,615 of record NW_009633580.1, read on the forward strand.
CACCATAAATAATAAGGTGGTAACCAAAGGACAACAATGCACAAATATCAGATTTCATATTTGTATACAGGGAAACATAAATTAGTAATGAAAATTAAGCAGTTGCAAACTCAAGCCATTAAGAAAGCAGTTTGCATGGCAGCATTACAATTACCATGCAAATTTTCCTCATGGCAATTACCCAAACATATAAAATAGCACAAAGTGCGCAAGACTGCTCAAGAAGGACAACCTTATATCAGGCCAACCTCAAACTCCTTAGTGATGAGAACCTAGGCCTAGGAGCCACAGGGATTCTCAGAAAAGACCTATTACGGAACAGATATCTGAAAGATGTAGAAGATTTGAGAAAAGAACACTTAGAAAAAGACACACAGTAGTAAGACACTAGTAAGTATAACAAGAGAATGGCTTATACAAAAGAAAACCCTGATACAGTCCCCTTTCCACCCCCCATAGTTAGGATGTATCCACCTGTACAAACAGGGCTGGTCCCTTCATGGTGGATTATAAACAAACAGCAGCCTCCCAAAAAGTACTGGTTCATATTACTATGAACTTAATAATGTCGACACAGGCATTAACAGTTCAGCTTGGTCTGAATGAAACAGCTTGGATATCAGGTGTGGTGTATTTTTCATTTTAATAGCATTATACTACATTTGACATGCATTAATTAGAATGTTGTCTTTCCTAACACTTCGTTATATCATATAGACATTCTCTAAATTGTGTCAACTGCTTAAACCATTTTAATTGTGCTGTTCAGAGACCAGATGAGTTAACTGGACTTCACTCACTGCTACTAATGTGAGCCGGGCTTAGGAAAGGTATTTTTGCAAAGAGTAGGATTTGGGGCTGGGGGCAGAGGGAAGAGGACATCATTTCATAAATTACGCTTATTGCCACAGTCTTTGAAGGTAACTATTTGGTAGCCTTCTGCAGCAGGGGCATAATAGTTTGCCAGCTTATTAATGCATAAAAGATAAAAACTGCCCGCTGATATGAATGCAACTCTGGAACCCAGTAATCTTATAACCGTTATGGGTAATGCCCTCGGAGCTTGTCTCTTGATGTAATGAAGATAAGGTAGGTTTACTACCAGCAAACTTAAACTGAAGCCCACATAATTTTTATGTAGCATCTCTTAACTGTGCTAACTCGCAGAAAGCTGCAATTGACAATTTTTTTTTCCTACTCATTATAAGCATGTCAATCATGCTGTTACATGAAGCTTATTAATATCACAAAATCTATCAAGGCATACTACCTCATTCAAAACTAAAGCTACAACTTTCTGAACTTTATTTATTGTACCTTTCTGCTTTTCCATCTACCACATGCATTGTTAAATTTTGTTTGTTTGTTTGTTTTGGATTGGAATAAGAAAGAATCAAACCCATACAAATTGCACAGAATCATGTCTTTGAATTCTAGTAAATACAAAATGAAAGATAACTAGTAATGCATGTAGTAGCGAATCAATAATAAAACAGAATGATAACATTAAAAAGGTGTCTTACTTGATAAGCAGTGTTATTAAAATCAGGTGAAGTGCACTCTTCTATAACATTCAAGACTGCCTGCCAGAATCACTAAACACTGATTAGAAAAAAGTCTTAATTGAGCAGATCTTTTAATTTTAATTTAAATTAAAATCAACAGAACAAACAAACATTGCTTTTTTTTATATATCTGTATTATTATTATTATGTGGGGAAAGGCCAAGCAAGTTACTTGTATTTTGTGGAGAACAAAGAATTATAAGACCAAATAACCATTTAAAATGCTATCTAGGCACTTTCAAACATTTTCTTAGGATAGACTTAAATTAGCTACTTTCCTAAATTAAGAACTGTTTCTGTTTTTTGTTTTTTTTTTTTTTTGTTTTTTTTTTTAAACAAAAAACTAACAAACAGAAAAAACCCACCCATAAACCAAAAACAAAACCACCAAAACCTAGAAACATATTCTTTTTAGAAAGTCAGTTCAGACTACAGTTTATATATATGCACAGCAAGACTGAAGGGGCTGGTACCTGACTGTACTTCAACCACCTGATCAACATTAACAGAAATTGTTTTGTTATTTCCCAGAGATCAGAACACATATCTTGTGCTCAAAGATACAAAGTTATAGGGGTGTCAAAAACCTAGCTTTTTCAGCTGAACTTTGTACCTCATTAGTCATGTGGAAGAGAAAAGAAATTCTGACTTTGAATTTGCAAGTGACAATTAGAGGAACATTTATATGAGAACACAAATTGAGTACACGTAGTACAAAAGTCACACTGAAGTAAGAAAGAACAAAAATTCACAAAAACCTCTTTACATTCCCTTTCAAAGTAACACTGTCCTTTGAACACAATATACATTCTAGAGTTACTACAATAACTTACTGATTCTTTAAACGAGACAAAAGTTTCATATAACATTTTATGAATAACTTTTTATTACTACCAGAAACATTAAAATACAGAATATCCTTATTACTTTATCATTCACATTTGTTATGGTCAGTCCTTTTACATAAATCAAGCAATACAAAAGGATCTTGAAGTCCACATAAATGTAACTATTTCAACACATCATAGCTCCTTTACACTGCCAGAATGGCATTTGGCTCCCTTACTGTAAATAAAAGCCTGATTCAGATTTGTGTTTTACTGTTCAATGTTTTGAATTCATGCAAAAACTTTTCATATATTCAGTCTAGCCAGATTGTGATAAAATGAAGTTAGATGTCCAAGACTGACATCATAAGCAACGTACCTTGAAAATATTCATCATGAAATAGAGAAAGTCGTTAAGACACAAATCAAGTTTTTAAGAAAGCTATCATACCAGGTTCAAATTCTGCAAGCAGCTACACATATACTTAGTGCTATTGCTAGCAGCAGTCCGGGTACAGCCAAAGAGATCAGTCACAGTAGTAAAATTGCATCTGTACATATGGATAGGTTCTTGCACAGTTATGCCCTCAATTTTTCATGTTATCTGGTTAAATCGAATCAAGGCACCGTGGTTACAGCACATAATCTACAACATTAAGGCATCTGATATTTAGCTATCAGATGTTATGAGGTCTTCATTTTATTTAGTTTTCCAGAGTACAGAACAAGCCTAGTATAAACAATCATCTGAGGTAGTTCAGCTGAAGGGGTGTATTTCAATTTAGACCGCTCTCATTTGCTGAGATGATTAATCTGACACAGAAGAAATAAAACCCTTACAAAATTCCTTAATTTTTCTAAACTCCAGAATTTACTCTTGTTTTGAAGCAAAAATCCACATAGAGATCTTTTACATACTTTGGAAAGAAAATAAAAACATTGAGTAACCGGATCTGAGATGCACCCCTGCGCGTACATATCTGTCATTTAAATTAAATGTTCACATTCCTTCAACCCAATAAACAAATGTATAAAATTTTCCCAGACACATTTGTATTAAAAGCAAATAATGTGGGGACCTTACCTATCTTTTCTACGTTCTCCAATAGATACTGGGCTAACGGAAATCCTAGGTAACGTAGAAAGGGAATTCTGAGACTGGCTGCTGGTGAAGGAAGATGTTTCCAAATTAAGAGGTGACTGTGGAGGAGTTATCAAGCTGGGACTGCTACATTCAGAGTGGGACAAGGAGCCTATGGAAAATCAACAGCTGAGTTTTAGTATCCTGCATCTGTCATAGTTTGGAGATCGACACAGACATAGTGAAAGACACCATACATATCTGAGACAAGAAAGAGGACCGACTGTTCACTAGCATTTTATTAACCATGTAAGGAGCTTAGGGAGACCAAGTAACTCATTTCAGAGTGGAAACTGACTATCCTTAATGACTGACTATATGTCAAATCTCTCCTCTGTATGTGGGCATACAACTACTGCCATTCTCAATAAGGAGGTTACAGACAAGCTACACCATATGCATGTCTGAAAACATTTAGCAATGCAAAGTTAAAGAAAAATAATAAAAAAACCAGGAAAGAAGTAAAATCAAAAATTAATATGTAGGTTTATTTTCAAATAAAATATTTATGTACATCCCTTTCCTTTGAGTAGGAGATACATTATGAAACACCTGAAAACACCAACAAAACTCCAGCATGAATCATACACAGAGATGGGAAAGCTCTGCGATTTCAAACAAGCTTGGCATGACTTTGTTAGCATCTCTTCACTGGTTGTACCCTCCCCGAATAATGTACTGAACAACTGCCCTGAGAGAAACGTTCAGTTTTCTTCCTCTGAAAAAGCTACAGAAAATAAATCTCAAATTACTAATCACAAATGAAAGCCATTTGTAAGAATTGTATTTGCCCAGTTAGTAAAACATAACAACTGCATACAATCCATTAAGGCTACAGAACATTCGAGCAATGATGGCAGCAAAGAGTTGCCATTTACTGTCATCAAACTTTAAATTCTACAGCTCTCCAGCACTCCAACTGGTATTTGTATCATGTTTTTAAATATCCTCCACCAAGCAATTTTGAGTGAAGTACTAAAATCCTTTCACTGCATTTCAAAATATAATTTACAATCAGTAATACAATAATATGCAAAAAAGCATACTTAAAGAATAAAAAAAAATGCAGTTCATCTCACCATTAAAACTTTTAAGACTAATTCTAGAAGAAAACTACAACTGTAAAACATACAGCAATGCTTATTCTTAATTTTTTGGTGCACTTTTATGTAGTGTGCCACGCCCTAGAGTCAACTAACAGGAAAATCAACTTTCATTAGAACATTTCTTTTTTTCACCTTTCCATGGCAAAATGCAAATTTCATAACCTTGATCAAACTGTCATATTTAGATTTTGGTGCAACCTGAGTTAACGACTGCAATGGCTTTGGATTGGTAATACTGAAAATAGTATGACTAAAATCACTTATGAAACAATTCACCTCTGTCAGAGCCCATCATGGACCTCGGATATCTTGGTGTTAAAGGGATCTTAATTCGTTCTGTTCTGTATTGCAAGTTACTTGAAGAACCTATTTTTACAAGAAGAAAATATTACAATGACAAAAGTAAAAGCAACTACATTGAACTATAAAGTACATTTAGATTCTACTTCTTCAATGAGTGTTAAAATGGCCTCTGAACTTATGCACAAGCCTTGATGATTACCCTCATATATATGGTGTATATCATGTATCTAGTAAATGATCTTGATTATGCAGTCAGTATAAACAGAGCACAATGCAGCTATACAGTATATAAGCACTGTTCATTCTTATATGAAAAATATTTTTAATATTTTTCTATCAAATGAAACTTAACTTGAAGTCTGACTGAGAATCTAACATCTCTGTTTACTAAGAATCCATGGAACCTTCCAAAAGGCATTTAACATGTTCCGAGTACATTCTGCTTGGATGAATATATAATTTTTTGACACTGGTTGCAAACTGTTATGCCATTTTTTGCTGTGTTTACAAAGCTGCCATGCTCTATTCAGATGCAGCTGCCAATCATTGATGGAACACAGGAACATGCACAAAGAAGTTATTACATAATTTAAAATTTAAAAAATTCTAAAACGTTAAAATGTCATTGCTACAAAGCATGCATTTGCTTTAGTATTACAGGATAGGCATAAACAATCTTACAAGCCAATGAAGTAAACGTAAGTGTAACTTATCTTTCAACAATACAATTTACAATTTAGGTCATTAGTCATCCTTGATTTTTTTGTTCTGGGGGCGCTCTCCTTTTCTCTTCTCTCCACCTCACTGAACCTCAAAAATACTTTGGCTGGGCCTCCCATCTTTAGAAGGGTACTTTTAAACAGTAACAGGCATGGAAAGAACCACCACTCACACATACACAGCATTTTAAAGAGACTGTAAAGAATGAATTAAATATAGGTACCTCCAGGGAACACCTTTAGTCATAAAAAAATCACAAAAAATGAATCAAAGGAACAAAGGAAGCCTTTAGGCTTTGCTAGCTATGACAATCTCATAATGCATGTACTTAAGGAATTTTCCATTTATTCTTTGTCTCCAATATACAGGAGTCTCACAGGAAATAAATCAGAAAAGTTAGTTACCAAGTCTTGCACTGGATGGTAATGAATTTGAGCCATGAGATGCTCTTGTACGTGAATTTTCAGAGTAGTCATTGGAGTGTTTATGACTTAGGTCCAAACTCAGGCGACCTTGATGCTGGGAACTACATCAAAAAAAAAGAAAAGGGCAACAGTTAAACTGGGCAAAGCAGGTGAGCAAATAACAAACTGGCCAACAAAAAATTCTGGTTATCCCCGAGTTACTAAATGAATGGTACTCTCCTTCCCACTTCCCAAGTGTCCCATCACTTTGTGAATTAAGAGAAGTCAGAAGAAAAATAGCCCCAAGTGCTATAAAAAAGGGGGAAGGCTTTATTTCTTTCGGCAAGGATAAGAAAAAATTATAGAAATTAGTTCATGAAAAAATCAATTTCTTTGTCCATATCAGCCAGTGAAGCTGAGGGAAACCTAATCCATCACCTACTAAAAGACATGAAAGCAACTGGCCATCACTTCTACGCAGTACTGGTTTTGAGAACCGTGGTTGAAAATAACACACAACAGCAGCGTGTTTCACTCTACACTGGATTAAACAACTACCAGAAGCAATTTGATCCTAATGAAAACAAAAATTTAAGAAGATAGAGATTTCTAAACACCTGGGATGCAGATGCTGATGGCATATTTGGCTGGCGACTGATGGACAATTGCTAGTGTGAACTCTATGGCTCCAGGCAGTATAGATTGGGTTTCTCATGACAGCAGTTACCGCAGGGCATGGTGCTAAGCTTCTTGGTACCGTACCTGCTTGAGATGATAAAAACACATTCTTACCAACATTATTAGCATATAAACTACAGATTTAGAATATATTTAAATAATTCTATAATTATGTATTATAACATTTGTGTGTATTATAAATAAAAATATTAATATTTGCATACAAATAGGTTATTAAGCATCATGTGACACCCTTTAAGTAGTACATGCATATTTAAAATCTGGTTTATAATTCTGTAATGAGTCAGTAACAAAGTGGATTATATTACCGATACCAAAGTCATTCACAGTATATCATGTTAATATGCACTGGTAACAAAAAGATTTTCTCTGTTTTCAAGTATCAAACTTTTTTATACCAAAAATACTGTATTCCTCTCTGAATAGTCATCTGACAGGAATGCAAGTTTTTATTTGGTATTTGATCTGACTGCAGCTAAAATGGTTCTTGTTCCTCTTCTGTTGCCTCAAAGACTCCCACTTCTAGTATGTCCTATGACTTTGCATTATAGTATTGCAATATTTATTTATGAAACTTACTACTTGTGCTGTTCTTTTAAGTACAGTCATCCTTCAATACTCAACCAAAGTCTATCTTAACAATTCCTCTTAAATGAGTTGGTAGCATAGACTACAATAGCAAAAACTTGTTCACATTTCAAGACATACAATTGGATTGTCTAATGTAGGTTTGACTTGATTGGGTTATTATGCAAAGTTATCATGATAAGAGAAAGCTTTTAGTTAGAAATAATATCTTTTAATACTTATTCTATTATCATTAAAAGAGAGAGAAAGAGAGGTAAAAGAGTAAAAGAAATCAAAGAGCAAAAACTTCTTTGATCTGAGCTACTTTTGAGCATGTCTTTACATTCTGAAAATTAACTGGAACAAGAGGGTTTGAAGCTGTCCATTGCTCCAGATACACAAGTCATTACCTCCTTCATCGTCTCCAGTAAGAAGAGAGTCTTCCATAACTTCTAGAATGTGCAGGAGTTTGGGGCTTTCCAAAGAATTGAGGGTAAACTCAAAAATCAATATTGTCATGATTTGAAAGTCAAGTTTCATATACAACTATTGACGGTAGCTACACTAATGACTGAACAATTCATCTGGCACCAAGTTTATCAAATGCTTCTTGCCTAGTTCAAAGCAACGAGCATACAATACCTGAATTAGCTCCTGAAACACTCCATTTAGTGCCAATTTAAAACCTGCTAACATGCTCAACAATACCAACAACTGTTTGATCAACTGATACAACATGCTAACTGTTTTCTGTTCTACCTGACTATATCGATTTCTGTGTGAGCTGCCTGCAAGTCCCTCCTTCAGCAGCTTAGTATCTCAAACACACTGGCATTAAATCTTTAATTTAGATTAAGATCACAACCAGTTTGGGCACTCAACTTGAAATACTCCAAGTATTTGATTTCAAGTAGGCAGAACTTAATATGTTGCACTTTCTGAACATCAGATCTTTTTCCTTGGAAGTATTTCAGAAGTTTAGCAGCTAAAGTTTGGGATGTCTCCATTTACTGTTTGATTTCAAAAATACTGGAAATCTTACTTGTCTCCCTAATTGATAGGCTACACCTTGTTCACCACTAATGTATTCAAGACTCCTCTGGACAGAAACAGATAAAACAAATTCTTCAGCCAGCACTTGCTCAGTTTCCTTAACAGTTCTTAAACAGGTTTCACCACTTTTCAGTCCAAAAGCCGAGCAGACCATGTTCAGATTACAACAGACTGTGAAAATGTGTTTTGTGAGTCACATTTGTTCTGCACGTATCATGACCAATCCCCAATATTGTCCAATATGGACAAATTCCTTGGGGCATTCCTAGAAAGTAACTATGAGTTCTGTCACTCACCTGCTGACATGCTGCTGGTGTACAAGGCGGCAGGCACAAAGCCATCGCTGTGCCTAGCAGACCGTTTTGGCGAATATGGTGCCCATTCCTGTAGCTCTGGAAACAGATGCTCCTCGCTAGCTGGAGCATACTTCTGCACCTACAAAAACAAAGAAGTTTGATTACAGGAACTTGGACATTCAGAAGATAAAAAAAAAAATAGCCAAACTTTATAGGCTGTGAGCAACTTCAAACTTTCAGTATCTGTTCCAGAAAGTGCTTGCCATCACAGTGTTTTTTACACCTTTATCTTCCAATGATGCTATTCACTTCTACCCCTCCCTTCTTCCTCCATCCTGCTGTTATTAATTTTTTTTTATTTTGTAATCTTTTTAGGCCAATGTTTGCAGCTTAACTGATCTACTTTCCTTCGCAATATAACACCCAGCATTTAGTTATGTTTCTCCTTTAAAAGATTGCTTTCACAGGACATTTCAAACGTTACTTCAGTTACTATTGCAACTGTTTCCTAAAGAAGACCTGGCTAATGAGCCAGAAAGCATTTTCCTCTATGCCTGTATTTTCAGATACGTGTGGAACAAGTTCTCTTCAACAGAGCAATTCAGATTTTGGAACCATCACAACTTCTGTTTTGTACATAACTAGTAGACACTGGTGAGTTAAGAAACATGAGAATAGCTCAGATGCAGCTCTCTAGTATCACTATCAGTAAGTTCAGGGCTCAGCATGCAGAGTTTACACATTTGAAATATACAACAAAACATGAGATTGAAGTATGTAGTAAGTGAAAAATAATCCCTGAAAAAGTATTTACAGTTTTTATGATAGCAGTATTTTAATTAAGTAAAGAGTTACTGAGAGCACAAAGACGCTAAAATGTAGAAGTACCTTCTTAGAACCAACACTTGATCACTACCATAGGTGTATTAGTAATTGTACCATCTACTACTCATGGATGAAAGTTCTCTTAAATTTATCAATTTATCAAAGGACATAAACTTAACTACATACATAGGCAACTAAGGAACTCGATAACATCCAATATGGCTACAAATACAGCTACACTACATCTTCTATATACATATTTTTTAATATTATAAACACTACTTCAGGAACGAATACATGCATACTGGACACTACTGTCACACAATCAGATGTAGTTGTAAAGCACAAAGATGATTCTACCAGAAAGAAATTTTCAGAGTGAATGGTGTCCACATTTTAAGGTACAATATCACTTCTGCTCTCCAGTCAACAGCTTTAGAGTTACAAAGCTCTGCCTATTTTCTGGGAAGATGGGGGAGAAATTAAGGGGAGAAGAAAAAAAAATAATCACAGGACCTAGTCCTAATTTAACCCTAGAAACGTAAATTAACTAATACACCAAGTAACCTTAAAAACCAAAAAATATTACTTTATAATTCTATTATACAATTTTCTTCCTCATCTTAAACCAGTATCTATATGATATCTGTAATATCACTTGGGTAGTATGTAGAACCAACCATAATATGTCATTGTCTATCCTTTCTGGTCTCTTAAATAGTGAATGCCAAAACCCCCACCTCTGTTCCAACTAACAAATTTCTTACACTGAAGTCCCCACTTACATGTGTCCTTTCCACAGTTGGAAACTCGTCACTTTTACAGAAATATTACTACAATTATAACCAGAATAGCGTATATGCTCACAACAATGCACTATAATGAAGCATGGGACTATCAGTGCTAATGAATCAACTTGATATCCTATGTAAAGCAAACACCCTGTATTCAAAAGTGTTCAAAGCTTGATCTTGTTTTGTCATTACATATGTGCCAAAAGATGACATTAGAATATGCCTTCCTTCACTTCCTGCAGTGCAGTTCTTGATGAAAAACCATGACCTTTCTCTTAGTCATACTGCTCTTCAGACCTATTCAGAATAAATCTGCTGTTTTCAGCTACAAAATTAAACCCTTATGCTTTTCTGTCATTTTCTGTGCCTGTTTTGGCTGGGATAAAGTTAATTTTCTTCACAGTAGCTAGTATGGAGCTATGTTTCGGATTTGTGCTGGAAACAGTGTTGATAATTCAGGGATGTTTTCATTATTGCTGAGCAGTGCTTACACAGAGACAAGGCCTTTTTGGCACCTCACCCCACCCCACCAGTGAGTAGGCATGGGGTGCATAAGAAGTTGGGAGGGGACACAGCTGGGACAGCTGACCCCAACTGACCATAGGGATATTCCATACCATATGTCATCATGCTCAGCAACAAAACTAGGGGGAAGGTTGGCCAGGGTATGCTGCTCAGGGACTGGCCAGGCATCACTCGTTTGGTGGTGAGCTATTGTTTTCATTTGCATCAATTGTCTGTCTTGGGTTTTATTTTTCTTTCCTTGTTATCTTCCTTTTCGTTACAATTTAAAAAATTTTCATTAGTACTATTTTCATCATTATTAATATTTCATTTCAATTATTAAACTGTTTTTAACTCAACCCATGAGTTTTCTCTCTTTTACCTTTCCAATTCTATTCCCCCACCCAGCTGGCAGGGAGTGAGCGAGCAGCTGTGTGGTGCTTAGTTGCCGTCTGGGGTTAAACCATGACCAATAATGCAGAGAATTTGCTGGACACTTCTATTAAAATGACCTAAAGCTCTCCATAACCTTTTTTTCCCCAGAAATGTTAGGGAATGCAGAATGAATACAATGGAAACAGTCAAAAAAAAAAACCACACCCCACAAACCAAACAAAACTGCCTGTTCTCTTATACCAGTATTTTTGCAGAATATGGCTCCTTGCACTACTTCCAATTCAGCTCTGCTGTCTGTATTGCTTCTAAAACTCCATGAAGATGGTGGGATCATCCAAGTATAAACAACTACTGGAGGAAAATCTGTATCTCTCATTTGAGCAAATCTGAGGCATGGACCTGAAACTGCATTATTGATTATGTCACTTTACATAATGTAGTCATCTATATAGGTGGTTCTTCCTAGATGGCATAAAATTTTTTTCCACCTAGTGCGATAAGACATGACCTACAATCTCCACAGCAGGGTTGTTTATTCTAACATTATTCTAACATTCTAATTACACTCTCATTTTGAACTGCATTATTAAACTATACTCTCATAAACAGTCCCTCTTTACAATGTAATATGCCTAACACCCTATGAATTTCAGATTAGATTTACAAAATTTAGACACATAGAAAGACTTATAAAAAGCAACAACGTGAATGGTATGCCTTTTTCCATTAACTTGAGCTGGGCAATCAATCTAACTTTTGTAAGACCTAGGAGGCCCTATTTGTAGCTTTTCTACAGCTACCTCTTTGCATTTTTATTTCAATTGTTTTTCAGGTTGTCAAAAATATACAAGAAAGAGCCCGTATCTTCCAACAAGCAGCATTAAAATCCAAGATTTGGCTGCTGAGCAGAATCCCATTGCTCTGTTTGGCAGCCACCACTGCCTGTTCAATATGGCAACTCCATGAACTGGTTTTGTATTTTGTGACATTGCAAAGTGCCAATCGAGTCTGGAGTAGATTTTCAAGCTTTTCAGGGGACCTGGACTTTGAGAACAGACTATGCTTCTCCTGTTATGGTATGCAACTGGGCACTCAAAACCACACTGAAAAAACGTTTTAAGGTTTCTAGTTCTGTGCTTCAATATATCAAGCTTCTACCTGAAGCGCAGGATTAGGAATAGGCATAGGGGTCATTTTATGCCTCAGAGCAGGAGCTGATTTTGGCCTTGGTCTTTTAACCTCTGGCTCTTCAACTCTTTGAAAGCCAATGTCATCTTCACAGGATTTTCTTGAAGAGAGATGAGTGCAGTCAATTCCCTCCTCCCGATAATAATGCCCAGCATTCC